>NW_010286772.1:0-24548 GCF_000700745.2 Antrostomus carolinensis
CCCAACACAGTATTTGAAAATGTGGTATTACAATGGGAAGCATCAGCACACTTAATAATAGAAGGCACTACTGGTCCCACCTCCATTAAAATTCTTCCTTTGCAATGTATTTAAAGGGACTTCAACTATAGCTGGCTGTTTTGTATCTTTCAGGATAGGTCATAGGGATAACTGAATGGCAGCATTGCTTAAGGATTACAAAGAACTAATGTCTAGGGATTGCTCTGAATCAAACTTAAAACTAATGTACTCATGAAAACATCCACCAACTAAATCTTAGAGTACCTGATGAGATAAAAATACGTGTTTTCAAATGAATTATGGTTGGAAAATAGTTGTAGAACAAAAGTAGTTGTCACACCTTTAAGAAGATACAGCCAGACATATCTTTTGCTGTGAATGCTCATTCAGTGTCATCAAAATGCAGAGATCTATTGTGACTGTAGCATAATGAAGATGGTCATAACATTATCAGTGGTATGTGCAGATGTGTAAATTGCCAACTATGAAGAGAAAATGCATGTTTCATACAAAGTTACATAAATAAATGGGGAGCTTAGTGCTATGAAGTGAGCTTGTCTGTGCCTAGTCAGAGGAAGAAGTTAATCCCCCAAATCCAGGGAGATGTAGTTTAAAAATCTGCTTTCCAGAGTCTTGCTGTTAATGGTGCAGCCTAAACAGTGCACTTAGTTCTCCTGGCTCTTTGTCTGTGATAATTCACCTCCAGAGAAATATTATAGATCAGTCACTCTGAATCAATAATATTTGCATGCACTTATGTGTAGTTCATGCTAAGGAGGGTAAGCCAGAGCTAATCAAGCTAAAACATCATTTGTACACTTGACAGCTCCCTGCTAACTCTGAAAAGTCCAGTACGTTAAAGCATAAGGATCAAAAGATCTAGAACTGAAATAGTGAGGACAGCTGATTTTTAAACAGAATGACTATAAAACTCAAGTGCCTCATGAAAGGATATGGGTTTCTACAAAGCTAAATGACAGATCTTGCTAATACCCAAATGCAGGCAATAAATTATCCACAACCAGCCAATAGTTCTCAGATCTCTCTGGCTAACAGTATCTGAACACCTCCCATGTATTTAAAACTCAAAATAATTGTTTTTTTTCAGAACCTGTAGAAAAAACAGCTTGATGGATATCTATTATTTGTTTGATCACAAGTGAGAGCAAAGATTAGGCTCTATTCTAATCAGGATTTCCTAGTCTGTGAAGATATTATTTTTCAGATCAGTTTGATTTATTGTACTGAAGATCCTCAGATCAGGATACCAGATACCTACACCAAGCTGCAACTATATTTTGTTGCCCTTTATAAAAAGTGGTAGCATCAACAGTGCTTTCAATAAGGGCATGCCATTAATGAAGTAAAATGCATATGCAATTACATAGATCCTAGATCTGGGAGAAGGGGAGGTACATTCATTGTGTCTTCATTTATAAATGGTATGCTTACATGTAAAGAGCCTCTCCTCTTAACACTTGCAAATGTTTAAAACCTATTTGTGCATAAACTATTTAACCCTTCTGAACCTAATCTAAATTTGCCATCTCTCTGTGGAGAACACACAGCTTTACCTCTGTATTCCGGACCTGTCTCATTCTGCTCAAAATAAAATTGGTCTGTTCCTAGCATCGCCTCGTAGTTGTCTAGCCATCAGCTTGAGCTGAGCAGGACTAGAACAGAGCTTTTAATCTTTCTCTCCAAGCTACCTCCCTGTTATGTCCTTCTTTTTTTTTTTTTTTCAAAAGGGCAACACTGCAATCGCACTTGTTACTTAAACCAGTAACTGGAGTACCATAATTGTGCAGTAATGCTTTCTGGGTCCTCAAAGTCACATTGTATCTAAATCCTACAAGGTAGTTTTTTGGGTTCTTTTTGTTGTTTGGGTTTTGGGTTTTTTTTAAATCTTTTGCACAGCCTCTCCAGTCCTGCCCACACAGCTAAAATGGTCACCCAGAAACTCTTCATCTCACATCTTAAGTACTGCAGCATCCTTTTTACTGGCATTACCAATGCATTTTGCTGTGTCCGTATCTATCTAGAACATTCCTGCCAAGACTATTTTCCTAGCTTGTTGCTTTAACTGTATTCTTGCAGGACAAATGCAGGCAGTGGAGTTTAATTTAGGCAGCATAGAGTTCCTTTGTAGCTCGTTTACAACAAGTAAATGAAGGTACCCTATTTTATTTAGCACTACTTGACTAGTTTCCTTCTCCTAACATGCCCACGACAGTTTGCATTCACTTCTTGCACCTCTTGCTTCCCTCTACAGGCTGGCTTGTGGTAGTTCAGCCCTTGTACTTCAAATGAGCATCCAGCATGCTTTTCTCTGTTCTTTTAATACACAGGCAACATGGTCAAAGGGGTTTCACAGGCCTGCTTCATTGTTCTGCTCAAATATCTAAATTACCATAATCTGAGCAAAAATATCATGTTGTTAGTGTATGATGCTGCCATTGATATTACTGACAAATATTACATCCTGAGCATCTCCCTTCACTCTGCCTGAGAGTATCTCAACTCTTTGCTTGAACACAGATTGTGTGCTCCTTGAGGTAGGGACTATGCTTGAGACATGGTTAATAGAGCAGAGGACTCACCTGTTGCTACTAACTATAACTAAAAAAAAAAAACCCTCAATATGCTGATATATACGTTCTTATTTCGGTGTTCTGTGACTCTGGATATATGAAATATGCAATCTATCATCACATGTATGACAAGTGTTAGGTTTCTGCTCCATCCAAACTCACCTGCTTCAGTACTTTTTATAGAATAATGCTTCAGCATTTACACACATGAAAAAAATGAACATGTATGCTTAGAGGATTGTGCTTAGAACTCATGGATACAATAGCCATGAGTAATAAAATGTGTATATGGACAGGTGGAGATAAATTTGGAGGAAGAAGAAAACCTGTCTCTGTTAGCATGTATAATAGTTCTCTGACTATTTTATGATTTTCAGTATCAAATGCAGTAATAGCAATGATTATGAATCTCAAGTAAACATTTTTTCATTAAGGAGAAGAGAGGAGAAAAGAGAGACAGAAAACTTAAATCTTTTGCCAGCATTCACTGCAATCTTCAACTAATCTGATCTGGGGAAAAATCCAAAATTAATACTGTCAAACTGAGCAGCAGATGTTGAAAAAGAATCAGGCACTGCAAGAAAATTGATGTGCCAATGAAAATTAGACAGGCAGGAAATTCTCGCTAAATAAAACCCAGCAGGTTACAAGGGCACAAAAAATAGCTTAGATCATCTAGCCAGTTCATTTTTGTGTAACCATATTAATGGAGTTTTTCTTTTTTTACTTGTTATATGTATATTTGTGTAGTAAAAATAAATCTTCTGCATGCTATTTTAAATTTATGCAAAACATATTTTGTCTATTCACTGGGGGCTCAGCCAGATTGGCTTCACCTTACTTGTGAGACTTTCTACACTGTCTTCTAACTTGTCAGCACTCAATTCTCTTCAACACCCATCGTTTGCCTTTGTATCTGGGTGTAGACAAAGAGTTGCTTCAGTTGATTGTTTGCAAGAATATGAAATAAATTTACATTCATCAGAGTAATGGGTTTCCATTTCCAGAGGATAAGCCAAGGAACATCTGAATTTAGAAGCAGGCTTGTTTGCAGGGGGGATGCAGCACCAGTCTGTAAGTGGTTATGCACAGCACAGGCACATTTAGGGTATAAAGTTTGTGTTATCCCTAGATTGTTCGGACAAGAGCCCAAATACTGGAATGATGTCTACAGATTTGGAGAATTCTTTGCCAGCTACAGCTGCCAGACCTTTCATTTAAGTTGTTAAAACAGATGTGATTAGGTCAAATATTTCTGAGCCAAAAGCTTCACAATCATACTTTGAAAACCAAAAAAAAAGGCTAATCTTCTGTGTCTTCTAACTCATCTCATGTTTTCTCTCAGATAGCAGCTGCTGCTTTAAGTTGTACACACACAGCATTATTATTTTTGTTTCCCTGGTTTGACTCATTTCTTTTGGAAATAGATCTTTTAGCTCGGTCTTGGCAAATAAAATTCTGGCCTGACTGTGGATTTTTCTCTCACTCATTCACACATGCTTTGCTTCCTTTGCTGCTTTTCCAGCTTTTTAGCTGTTCCTCCCTCTGCCATACTTGCTAAAAGCACTGGGGGCTTGTGCATTAGCACCAGACAGTATCTACAGACTGTGTCCTGGTAACTATATACTGACTCTGTTAACACATTAACAAATAAAGGCATGTTAAGAGATTTTTTTTTTCAGACATGTGATAAATAACACACACAAAAAAGGTATTTCACCCTGCTTCTGTGTGTGTGCATGTGTCTGTTAGAACTATGTGAGGAAGACCGGAACTGTGGTTGATGTTACTGGCTTTGGACTGAATAAATACATTTGTTGTGTGTAACCCAAGACCCTTACCAGGTGGCAATCCTTTCAGCTGAGATGGATTAAGATAGGTAAGCAGCAGTGTGCAGACTAGCTATTGTACTGCTAAGTTTTTGAGCTTTCCTATCCTGGTTTAACCGACCTCTTGTTTTCTTGGGATATGTATGATGATAGGTTATAGTGGTGGAGGTTTTGGGATGCCTTGCCAGAGATGGAGACAGGAATCTGCACAGAATTGTGTAGTTTTACCTTGGAGGCAGCACAATGGAAGTTCTTCATCAGTGAGATGCAAGTAAGGACTGTGCCACTGCAGTGGTAATTGTTTATCAGTGCAAGGGCATAGGGAGCATTTCTTGGATACTCTGTCTTAAGTCCCTTACATATGTGTTGTGCCAACAGCCTCCCACTGTGTCTATTACCTGATAATTGTCCAGAAGTTTCTCTTCAACACCAGAAATTATTCCTCCATAGATTTAGCTATGTGCCATTCTCTCCTTCCCAGGCCCATCACTCCTTTCTATGCAATTTAGAACAACCCTCAGACAAAACTTAACACAAAAAGAAAGTAAAGAGAAGCTAATCCCTGTGTTTAGAGTCAAAGAACTCCATAGGAGTAAGGAACAAATAAGAACCTAATTCAGATCTCACTGCGGTTCAGAGAAAGGTTCACCTTAATTCTTCCCAATTCTTTTCCCTCCCTCTGGCTCTGGGTAGCCAAAGGCAAACGCAGCAGGTTTTATTACAAAGCTGATACAACACAATGGGTCTCATCAAAACAAAACAAAAAACCCAGGAACTGTGTTTTTATTTTTGTAAAACGGAGTCCCATCTTAGTTCTCCTGAACATTTAAATATTTCAAAATTTTAGTCTCAAATCTTGAGTTTTTCATTTGGATGAGACTGGAACAGCAAGTGAAAGAGATGGATGTAAAAACAAGGAATGCTGGAGCAGCTGTAGATACCCACAGAGCAGCACAGAACAAAATGGGTCATTCTGAAAACTCCTTGTTAGACAATCAGGCTCTGAAGTTGCTGTCAAGCTTGGAGAGTGGCAGGAAAAGTGGGTAGTATCAATGCATTCTCTGTTCTGCATTTCAGGATGTTTTCCTGAATTGATTACAACCTAGTGGAGCTGCTGGGTAGGTTAATGAGTTTAGTGGGGTAGGGAGAATACCAGTGGGGGAGTGGCACAGTTTTTATGTATCCAACTTGAAATACCATAACAGGTCTGATTTTCCCAGTCTGAGATTCAGGCCACTGAATCCAGAACAGAGCTGACTGGAAAAGCATATATTTTGCTTAAAGTGTTGCTTTGTGTTAGGCATGTGTTTAACTATTTTCCCAAACTGGTACTTCTCTCAGGTTTTATTAGGACTCTTAGCAGCCTAAATAAGATTGGAGTAAAGGAAGGAAGCAAAATTTCTCTGACAAATACGTCAACTAAATGTCTTTCTTTTTCCCTGAAGAAGGTTATAATGTTTTTTCTTCAGATCTGCAGAGGAACTGAAGTGATACATGAGCACTTAGCAATAAACATTTTTAATGGAGACCCCTATCCCCAGCTTAATTTCTGCCCTCAGTCTTATTGCATTAATCAATACTAGTGATGTTCCTAGTGGTTTCATTGCACCCTGTGAACAATTTTGCTGCTTGCAATTGCAGAAACGTGCCTTGAGTGTATTTTGATACTCAGATTTAATAACAGGGGATCCAATATTGATTTTAATGGGAAATTGTTTGCGTATGCCTGCACACATCTGTGTTTTTCTGTGCACCAGTTTCCCATGCACTGAATAGTCATGCTCCAGTCTAACACTTGTGGCCATTACAATACTGAAAGATTATCAGAAATGGTACAAACAAACCATGATAATAGTGATTAGAGGAAAGTGATTAACTGACTAATATGACCTTGCTTCACTGCATATTATATGCAAGTTCCTCAGATGTCGCATTCAGTGTTACTCACATGCAATTTCTACCAAGCATTCTTGGCAGTGTGAGTATTCACAAAACTTAGCCTGTGCCACTATCTGTCAAATGATAGTATTACTATCTGTTGTGGATGGGTTCAGGTTTTAAATCTGGGCTTCTACAGCCAATATTTGTAGTTACCCACAATTCCTTTTCTGAGTCAAATGCACCCATGGGCAAAGAAGCACTTGGAACCTGAAGCAGGCAGATGAGATCTGCAGGCTTAGAATGGGCTTTCTGCTGCTAATATTTACAATTATTCAAAATTGTGTAGTTGAATTTGATTTTCTGTGAAATGTACTACTTCATCAACAGCCAGAAAGAGACACGTGTGCTATTCAAGCCCCATTTCGAGCCATTTTTAGGTGTCTTAGATGGGCCATTAGGATTGCTGGGGAGTTCAGCTTCTGGGAACTCAGCCTTTGCATGATGTTTTGCTTTCATCTACACAGAGCAAAGGCATTGGGCTGTGCATGGGTCCTAACTTAGCTGAGCTTCATTAAAACATAAGTGAAACGTAATTTCAAAAAAATCTCTAGAAGATATTTCAGCACTGTATTTAAGTGAGTATTTTCAGAGGTTTTCTCAAACCACGCTTCTAACTGCTAACACAAGCCACAGCACAGAAATGTTTATAAGTATGTGTACTTATTCACTGCTTGTGGTTCAAGAAAAAAATATGCCTCAAACATTCACAGAAAATTCAGCCTAAATATTTCACAGGCTGACGAATTACAGTATTTACAGAAAGACTAGGGGTTCTTGAGTTTAGAGGTAGCCAAATTAAGGAACAAAATTAAAGTGGCTAGTCAACTTTAATTTTTAATGGTTCATAAATTTCCAGGCAATAAATTAACCTCTCTTTCGTTTGTTTGTTTTTTAAATTGAGAGCAGATTATTTCTTGGCATACGGGCTCTGAAGGTTCCCACGTGTGTTCTTAAAGTAAGTTTATTTTAAACAAAGTACTTTTACTGGGACACTTTCATACAGTCTTCCAAAGTCCTGCTCACCAATACATACCAGGTCAACACACCCTTTGAGTGGATCAGGAAAATATCACTGCCTTTCTTCTCTCACTACTTGATGACATGAGAGCAGACAAGGAGCACTGTACTGAAGCTGATGATCTTTCACAGAAGTGTGGCCTTACACCTTCTGTTTTCTATGTAGGTTAATAGAAACCTCTTCCTGCAAGTAACTGACTTTTTATGTAAGAGGATTTTTTTGTTATTATGTAGTAACAAACCCAGACATTCAAAAGCTGTATCTATATAAATTACTACAGACTGCTCCTATAGAAAGTGATTAATTTAAAATATAGCATGGATTACTATTTTCTTCAATAGCAATACCTTACATTTATTAAATGTTTCCAGTTACCAAACCTTTCTGTGACTTTTCTCAGCTTAAGCTTTCTGCAAAAAGGGCTCTAGCCATAATATATGTACCTCCATCATATGGATAAAGTGCTTCAATTTACAAACTATTTAAAACATGATTGCACAATGAGGGTGCATAAATCACTGTAGTTTGGAGTCTTACACTATACACACAAGATTTGTAAAGAGGTTATATTCAATATTCATAAAATTAAGTAAAACCTTATTAAATCACAGCAGCTCTACTACTATAAAAAGTACTGTCTTGAGCAATATTTACAGATGCACCTCTGTACATAGACCAAGAGGATGAAATTAATCTGTAGACTTTCGGATAGTGCATAGCATAGACTGTCTTCCATGGAAGCAAATTCTGCCATTTTGCATGACACATATAGAGCAAAACATGTGCATCCTGGGGGTCTCAGGTAAAGCTTGCTCTGTATTTGTTGCTGTTGTGTTGTAGCAGCACGAGCTGCCACTGAGAGAGGTTTGACTACGTTTGTCCATGCTAGAGAAACCAGGGGTGTGAGAGGGATAGTTACCACCCTGTCAGGACACAGCCAGCTTGTACATGTGGCCCTGGCTCTGGGTAGCCAAGGCACTCTGATGGTTGATCACAAAGACATGACCAGTATTTTAATGTAAGCTGTAAAAATAAAGGAATTAAACTCTTCTCCACAGCTCCTGTGAATTGCAAAACATCTAAAGTGTCGTTCTTGCAAGGGAATTTAGACATAGGGAAACATTTTCCAACAATAAAGGTAAGTAAGCACTAGAACTGGTTACCTGGGATGTTGCAGGGAATGGAACATCAGAGACTTTTAAGATCATGTTGGACAAATGACTCTCAGGCACAACAGAAAAAGAGTGATTTGGCCTAGGGACGGGATTAGATCACTCTCAGAGTCTTTCGCAGTTTCTCTTCTGTGAGTTCTGGGCCAAGAAAAACAAGCTGGGGTATACCAGCTTGCATTGACCCATCTCCTCTCCCTTTCCTCTTCTTCATTCCCAGCTCTGCAAAATCAGGATCTGTCTAGTTGGACAGATGTGCATGTACATATACACAAAAGGGGCAGGAAAGTATTTGGGCCCTGATGTTGTAAAACACAGCTCAAGGAAGTTAAGAGGAGAGCAGCATACATAATGAGAATGATCATCAGGAGACGAAGCAAGTGAGTACGGCTTTGCTTGAAACTCGAGTCAGCAGAGCGGATCCAGAGAGCAGTCACTGGTCAGCTGCCAGCAGTAAAACAGGCCCCAGTCAGGGTCACCTTTTCTCCCCAGACCCAGAAGCATGTAGAAGAGGTGACCCTCTCCAGGAGCACAAGGAATCACAGAGCATCTGCTCCCCCCCTGTGCCATCTGGGCCAGGGAAGTGCTAATCGAAGGCCGGAGCTGGCGCATCAGCTGCTCCCAGCAGTGTCAGGTTGGTGAGGACATCACCACAGCCCTTCCCTCACCTCGCC
Organism: Antrostomus carolinensis; assembly: GCF_000700745.2. NCBI lineage: Eukaryota > Metazoa > Chordata > Aves > Caprimulgiformes > Caprimulgidae > Antrostomus > Antrostomus carolinensis. The sequence continues at coordinate 9,244 of NW_010286772.1, forward strand.
AAAGTGTCCATGCTCTGTGCTGTGCTGTCACCCCTCCCTCCTCTGCCCACTGTTGCAACAAGGCTGTGGACGTTGGAGCACGTAAGTCATGGTCAGAGGAGTGCTTCTGTTCCTATTTTGTCTGTATAAATCATGGCTGTGCTGCCAGGCAGAGGTGTGGTAAATGACAACCTGCTTGATCCCACTAGATTATCAGGTGGACCCTGCTGTCCAAGACAGGCCCCAGCCTGGCTCCACTGGCCTTGTCAGGCACAACCGCCTCAGTAAAGATTCCCAGGCCCTCGAGTGATGCTGATAAGAGCACAAAAATAAGCTGCAAGATGGCTTCTTAGGAGGTGAAACAGCCCTGGCAGGGAGGAGACTCAAAAGAAATTGCAAAGCACCCTGTACCCCACCTGTGATGCGCAGTTCAGTCAGTGCCTCTCGGCGCCCTCCTTGGGCTGAGGCAGACGCTGCATTTGAAGGACAGACTTTGCCCCCACGCACACTCTGGACTCCATAGGCGGGAAGGGCACTGTCTGTGCCTGCAGCTACAGGTGCCTCCCACTGCCCCAGCACCTCCGCTGGGCCCTGATGGAGGCCGCTCTCTCTCTTCCAGAAGGACCTCAGGGGTCCATGGGCTCCCCCAGGACGACATGGTGACCTGTGGCCCATAATGTCAGGGCAGTGTGCAGTGACCCGGGGGTCCTGAAGCCAGTGAAGCACCGTTGCTCCCAGAGGACTCATCACCTCCTGGCCCCTTGTCCCCAGAGGGTTCCCTGATGGAGCGCATGCCTGAGGTGGCTCACAGGCCTCCCCTGTCCGTCATCACCAGTGTCCCTGCCAATCTAGTGCTGAAGGAATGAATTAAACCTGACCCTTCACCTGCTGTAGCAGTGGGTCATGGAGAAACTCTCCCAGTGCTGCAGCCATGCTGCACGGCAGCCTGGCCCCGCGCTCCCCAGCCCCACGGCTGAGCTGCACGGTGAGGGCAGCCTTGTTCAGTGGGCACCGTGCCAGTCGTGTTTACCTGTGAGTTGACCACCTAGGAAAAACAAATGAGATGTTTTAAAAGTGGGAAAGGAAATTTGGGACAAGGATACAGTGTTAATGCCCAGGAGTTTGTGGAGGTTTCAGTGAATGAAGAACAGGCCAAATCTTCAGCAAAACTATGTGCATCCATCCCTGTGCTGCTTTACCACCACTTCAGCAGCATCTGGTGTTATAAAATACTGTGGAATAAGATGTTCTTGCAGCCTTTCCACCCACACATTGAACATCCTCGGCATTTCACATTGTTCAAATACTTCTAAATACTCAGGTGCTTACACAAAGTACCTGACTTCTAGAAATGAGCTTCTGCTATTGCACTATCTACCGGAGCAGAATGGGAAAACTCAGAGTCTACACAGGTAATTCAAGTTATTAACCTACTGCTTGTGTTTCTCAGAATGAAGAGGAAACATGAATTACAACTAATTCCTTTTATTGCAGCTGTACCCTTGGCAATATAAGTATCTGCTGACCATCAGTCTAAAAATCTATCCCAGTGAGGCCAGGCTGGGATGTTTCAGGATTTCATGCAAATTAAATGAATGTAATTCTTGGAGTGATGCTAATATCTCCAATCCATTCTTTGTGTTGTGTACCTTTTAATTTTCCTAGCAAGTTCTTCTATTCTAGTGTGAACTGAAATTATGAAATCTGAAGTGATGGCTACCTTGTACCTAATTTGTACATGGCTTTTGTTTCCCCCTTCTTATTTCTTCATGCCAGGGGACTAGTGTGTGTCATGTTTGTTAACATTTTTTTTATAAATCTCTCTGTCTTTTCACTCCCACAGCATGCAATTCCTATGACTGCTGTAATTCCCCTCCTTTAGGTTTCTTGGTAACAAAATCCAAGTGATTGTTTTTCTTGATAACTAGTAAATTCACAGACAGTTGAATATTGAGGAGATCAAACTCCTACCAGTTTCAGGTTGAATTCAGAGAATGGAAGAGGTGAGAAATTGATTAGCATATGGAAAAGCTGAAATGTTTTAAAAGAAGTATTTAGGGATTTTTAGTTTGCATTTTTGTTGAAAAATTGACACAACTCAAAGTCTAAACAAAGACTGCAAAATTTTTCAGGTCACTGTAAAATATTTAATGTTGGGGCTAAGAGAATGTTTTATAAGGACCACAAACAATTCTTCTACCCACCCTCATACCCAAAATGAGGTATCAATTTGGCTGGACCCCATTTCTGGGGAAAAGTGCTATACATCAAAACAGAAAAGTCAGCTGTGCTTGTAATTCCTGTTTGCCAGATTTTGTGGCTAGGGAGAGGAAGGGGGTCTGGTTTTCTCCCCAAAGTGCCTCCTTAATCTGACATTGTCTAGTGGGGTATTACTGAGAGACAGTTTGCCTTGCATCACCTCTCTTGCAAAGTGATTTCCCTCTGTCTTCCCAGCTATCTTTCCAACCCAGCACAGAGCTCTTGTTCTTTCACATGTATTATTGGTGTCACTTTAATTTTGGTCAACGTATTTATCAGTATAACACACCTGTCTCAATGTCTGATAGATTGTATAATACTGCTAATATTCTGGTGCAGAATATACTGTACTGGTTGTCAGCAGTTTTGTATGTTTGAAGATATTTACACTGGAGCAAAATCAGGATAAAATGAAACTGACTATTAAATTGGTCAGTGTTTTAGTCTTTCTCTCCAGGTAAAGATCTTTAGTGGTGTAACATGGCTGCAATCCATTAGAGTCCAGCTACACTACTATTATGTTAAAGTATACTGAAGTCAGTGGAGTGATGCTACTATGCTCTGGAGGAGGATCTGGTCTGCTTTTTGCCATCATTTGCTCTGCTGAGCTGAGTAAATATGTCAATTTCTTGGATTGTCAGGAAGAAGGTCACTTTTACTCCTCAATTCATCCTCGCCCATTCTAATTCAATAATTCAGTTCCAACTTTCAAACTTTTTCTTTTTAGATTTAACTCTGTCACCAATAAAGGCATCAAAAAAGGTTATTGGTACATGTAAAATGTTTACATATATGCATGGAAAACAAAGGCACTGCTATTTCTGCTGCTGGTAGCAAACAAGGGATTCTGCTGCTGCTGCTTTGACTTTCTAGTCCAGATGCCTGTGGCCCATGTATAGTCCAATATAGAGCTGCCTTCAGATCAAGACATAACTTGCAGACAAGACCAAACCTCATGTCTCTACATGGAGAGCCACGTTGTCTCTCCAGGGCTCCTTGTATGAGATTCAGTTGCCTAAATAAGGTTTCCAGGGATGTTTTATGAGCCCTAGATGGAGTTGTTTGGCCTCCAACTCTCATTCCAGAAGAGTATGGGTTTCCCCTGGGTCTTGTGACATATCTGCTAGCTACATCTAGATGTTTTGAATACTTTAGGGTATTTAAATGACACTTTTGTTTTGTTTTGGGTTTTTTTGTCCTTTACTATGAAGTCTTATGTTTTTGTGCATTTTTGTAGAACATGCCCTTACCTGTCTGTAATATTCCTATCATCGTCACAGCTGCCTACGATCATTCTTGCCCCTGACTCCAAAGCCCACGTGCTCTGCAGCTGTCCCACTGCATTTTCCCTCACTCCCTTTGCATTCTGTACAGAAGTATATTCTGTACAGAGTTACAGGGTGCTTTGCAATCTACATCTGGCTAGCACAGAGGATGAGCGTGGCAGGGTTAATCCTTTTACTCTACTCCTTATTGAGCAATTAAGCCACTAAAAAGATCTTGTTTACAGATACTCGAAGAGGCTGTAATTTACTAGGTCTTGTAATAAATTTACATCCATCAGGAGGTAGCCAGAGGTAAGTTTGGAATTTTAGTAGTGGCTGATTTGTAGCCTCACTCTTGGGATAGGAACAGAATTTCAAAAGTTGCCAATACTAAAGCAATCCCTAGTCCCCCAAAAATTAACACTTGCTTTAAAAAGTTGTCTAAAAGTGAAATTCCTCACTGTAGGAGCCATCATTTATATAATTGGAATCATTAACAGAACTGATACAATTTACCCAGCATGCCGCTGTGTGGGCTGTGCCTTTAAATCTGGCAGAGATGAGCAGCTGTAATTCTCAAAGCCTTGTTACAAAGCTGGTTTCAACAGTGCTGCTCCTTTTTGGTAAGAATTGTTAGCTCTTGCTGTGAAATTTTGTATGTTGGGGGCAAAAGTTGATTCACTCTCATATGGTATTTCTATAAGGACTTGGCATGCCAGGTAGCAACTGATAAATGAGTTGTAACTGACTGTGTACTTTTTACAGGACATAAATAGTGATATTTTGTTATTGTGTTTTAAAAGTTTTTTTCTTATAAAGCAATCTTCTCTAGAATTACTATTTTAATATTTTCTAGCAAACATTGTGTACAGTGTGTTTTAATCCTGTGCACTTTCAGTAGAGGACCCCAAATTGATCTGTTGACTAGCAAGCAGATTTAGTGTCCAATTTGAAGAACCTACTTATTCAACTCTGGGACAAGAACAGTAATGACTGAATGTTGTTATCAGTTGATTGTAACCGAGTGGTTTAAGTGAAATGAGGTTTTGGAGTATCAGTCAATTTTTTTGTGGGCTGCTTTCTATGTAATACTTCACACCCTTGCTGGCCTTTGCTAGTGAAGTGTTCAACATGCCACAGAAAAGGAACCTCTTAGGTCAGGTGTGAGGTATACTGGTAAGATGGGAGGTGGAGGAGGAAGCTGTATTGTTATTGCTTGTATTTTATCTGCTGTTTCTGTGCCTAAAGTCCTTTAGCAAACTCAAAGCATCACTCACAAAGACTACATTAACATAAGGAATTTACAAACTGAAGAAACTCTGCTTCCAGAGTTGTTTTAGAAGTGTAATCAGTGGTGATATGTAAATAAGGAAGCAACCAGAAGAACAAGAAGCCCAGGTGATTTTAGTTTAATTGAAAGTACCACTAAAAGGGGGGAGGGTGTATAGTTATTGAAGGGAAAAGGACAAAATTGGTAGAAAAGTAATGGTTGTAAAGCTGAAAGCTACTGTGAAACAACACAGATGAAAGAAAATTGCTTCTGTATTTTTTGTTTGTTTGGGTAGCTTATTGGTTTTATAATGAATCACACAGAAATATAAGAGAGAAAACAACAGCAAGGACCCGCAGTGAAATACTGTGGAGATTTATAATGCAGTGGAAATGCACAAGTGCTCAAATACATTGTCCCATCTTGATTGGAGGTTCATGGCTACAAACTGGTTTATCTCTTTACATCTCACACCAATGGATTTAAGTCTGCAGAGTATAAAAATTACTGTGCATTTTGCTTGACCATACTTGCAATCCATCTTGTAAAATAAAATTTTAAAAAAAGCCCTCTCAGCTATGGGAATACTCAACAGTCTCATTAATTCTTGGGAGTCTCCAGTGGGATATCATTTTCTTTTATATTCTCACAAATAGCCTATAGAATCATATGCATCTTGTGCTAGTTTGGTATTGCGTATGCTACAGTTATATGTTATTTAACATTTTGGCCAAGTTTTGGTTTCATGAACAATTCGTCTTCTGTTGTGCATTTCTGCCCTTGTGATTAATGAAGGTTACCAGCCTATGACTGCAGAGTGCCCTGGGTTCTCTCCCTTACCTAATCCTCTTTAAGCACATTTTGGTCTATTTTTTCCTAGTCTTGCCTTTGAGCTAATAATTCTTCTCACAGGTGCTGAATAATGTCTTCATGTTACTTATTGCCATGCCAGTGTCTATAGGGAAGCTAGAAAGCTCAGTAATGCTGTTGCACCCTGTATTTATTGTCAGGAATTCTGGTAACACAAAGTGCCTGGGGTCAAAGGGGCTACAGCTTTTAGTTTATACTTACAGGGATTCTACTAGCTTTTCTGATTTATTTACTTTTGTGATCAGTTTGATAAATGAAGATGTACTGGAACTATACACGAAATAATATTTTCAGTTTCATCACAAACCTTTACTAGTATTAAGGTATTGTATAATAGTCTGTTGTTCAGCTATTCTGCAGTTTCCACAGGAGAAAACAATTAGTGTTTTAAGACTAATTTCCTTAGGCTTACTTTAATGGACTATGACAAGTATATTTGCCTTAACTTTCACAGCTCAGAATTTTCAAAGGATTAGTCAGAATAAAATAGGCTATGCCTGAATAAAATAACATCTACAGTGAATACTTCCTAACCTGTAAAGAATGGTGATGATGTGGGGCTTTTTATTTAAGTGCAGATGTGGTTTTTAGAGCTTTTTTAGGTTGTGTGTGGGTGGTTGGGGTTTTTTTTGCCTCCTTTTGATAGAGTTGAACTTTATCTTGATAGATTTCCCCAGTAACCTCAGTCCTGATATAATTTCTGCTGTGTAAGAGATTTCCATGAGATTGTTGTGTAGGTTTCTCCCTTTCCACAATGAAATATCAAGAAGGGTTGAACTATAAAAATAGTGTTTAAGCTGAATTAGGATAGATTTCAGCTAGGGCTTATTGGTTAAATGGTAGGAAAGACATGTCCAGCTTGTACATTTCTGGAGTGAGCTTGTGCATCTCACTTAAAATGGATGAAACTACATTGATCTGTTGATATTAAGAGCTGGGTGTGTGCTTTAGCTTGACAGCCTTGCAGGTCTTGATGAGTCGGACTGTCTTCTCTGTGTGAATTAACTGCAGAGAGCAGGGAGGAGTTCATCTTGATATCGTTAGTTGTCAATGTCACTTTGCAGAGTACTAAAATGACAGGGAGTGATCCAGTGACCATTACATACAATGCGATGACCATGTGAAGAGTAGCACTTTGCCACTGCATGGTTTTGCTTTCCATTCTCTGTTTTTATATCAATACAACACATGCGTGTGCAAACACCCACACACCCTTGCGCAGTGTATGTCTGTTTCACGAAGCTGTAGGAAAATGACTCAATTGTGGTTTAAAAGTAGGTGGAAATGCATGTGTGCATCCACACAAGCATCTGTTAGAAAGATGGGAGTTTCAGCCTCTTCATTTTACAAGTAAATTTTTACTTTCGCACTTTTTTTGAACAGTTAAAAAAAAAAAAAAATCCCATGCCACTGCGTGAAATGATGTTCAGAACAACATAGACTGTTCTGATGGCTGACTTTAATAATAAGAAACAACAGGGGACTAAAAGGTGCAGTGCAGGAACCAGGGAAACACATTCCTTTCCCCAGAGGGTGTACTTAGCTTTGTGCCTTTGATCACTTGAGAAGTATTATTAGAGTGCAAAATGGCAGGCACTAGGGAACATTAGGGCAATTATAATGCGATAGTTTAAAAAAAAAAAAAATCAAAAGAAGTTTGAACTTTTGGAGTTTTTTTCCTATGAAGTTCTGATTGCAGCTGAAGGATAAGATACTCTAATAGATAAAACATAGAAAAACATAGAAGCTCCAGTGGGACTATTCTTCAGATACTGACTCCAAAGTTAGCTCTGGTAGAGCTCTGTACAGAACAGTCTGTACAGAACAGACTATATTTACAAGTTTAATAAATCTAATCTATGTGTGCACTTTATCGTTACTTATTATTTGTACTGCAGTAGCACCTGCAAGCCCTTGTTACTCAACTGGATCCCACTGTGCTAAGAGCTGTAAAAACATGGAACAAAACACCAGGCCATGGAGCAAGAAAAGGCCCAGAAAGCCTTTAGACAATGAGGCTGCAACATAGTTGTAGGCACTTGGAAAATCAAAGTATTTGTCTAATACCTTGCAAATCACAATACAAATATTGTTGTAGCTTATGATTACATGCTGTTATGGAGTGGGTTTTTATTTTCATTCTTTAATTCTTAAAGAACAGAGGAATTTAAATGGCAGTGTTTTGTAAAGTTTTTTTAGTAGTGCTTTGGCGATACAGAGCCAGACTTTGCTTTGCTGTGACCTCAAAGAAACCACCTTTTCAGTCAGAGGAACTGCTGTTGGCTGGGGCAGCAGGCCAGATGAGTTAATATTTGTATGCATTTCTGCTGTGTCCAAATCCTCAGACATAAAGGTGACAGCACAGACAATTTCCCCTTCCTTCTTCTTTAGAGGAGAAATAACTCAGTGGTGAATCATGACAATTCTAGCAACTAGGGGTATGCGTGTTTGTAGGTGTGAATAGGAACATGAGCTAGAGATTTTCACACAACTTCAAGCTTCAAAGTCGGTGTTCTGAAAACATATTATATGGTGTTAAGTAAAAAGGCTAGGTCACTAATAGAGCAAAATGCAAGACTTTAATATAAAACATGAAGACTGCAGACTCAGAGGTGCCCTGTGCTTTATATATAAACTTTCTAGATAAAACTGGTGCAAGTACCTAACTAGCGCAGCAGTCATGTCACTTGTATTGTCCTTGTCTGTGGTACACAAAATCCAGTAAGTACACCTTTTAAAGATGCCTTTTACTACCTTGTCACAAGCTGTGTCAATTGTGCTCGCATGCAACATCCTTAACATAAAATACAGCAGGTAAAAAGAGAGAAATAACTTAATTTGGGGGGGTGGGGAGGGCAGGGGGCAGTGTGTGTGTGTGTGTGTTAAAGTTCTGGTTAAGCGTGTATGAAACAAATCTTGAGCAAAAGAAAGTATTTCAAACAAACAGTCTTCACAGCAGCAGCAGCCAAAATAGGCTGCCCACGCAGCCTTGGCATTTAAATTTTCTGCTCATTTTCTTTTGTTCGTATTGGATGTATTGTCTGTTTTCCTTAGTTCATAGATGTCTCGCTGTGATAGGAGCTTGGAGAGCAGCAAGCACAGCCCATTTTCAGAAATAGCAATTATAATGAAAAAAGAAAATGTAATAAAATGATCCAGTTGCCTCAGACTCTGTGAATTATTCCATCAAACCTGAATTAGAATTGTTTCTCTTTTTACTGGCCCTCCACCCTACTTCTTTCTTTTTGCAGCCACTTAAACATTATGACGTTGGTGGCATATATAGCTACATAACACTTATCTCCTGGCTTACTTTATCTCACCGAGAAGGCTTCCTGCTGTAGAAACAGTTAGCATTTCATAAGGAAGAGCTGGAATATCTTCGAGTAGTGATACTCTGTTTGTCTGGGTGAAAGGCCAGAGAGGTATGTAGTCCTTTTGCACTGAAACCAAGGACTATTTCCAATTTTGTTTTTTAAAAATTTTTGGCACTTTTAAATGGCAAATGCATGCAGTTGATTGGTATATAATAAATTTTAAAAGAGTATGTTTCACTGAACAGAAGAAAAGTAGAAAAGAGATCATTAGTTATGGAGGTATCTCACACATCTTATAAGCACCTGATAGAGAAGCAGGAGACTACCCTTTTCCAAAGCAATGGGCTTTCCAAGCCTCAATTGTAATAGGAAGTCACTTGATTCTCTTGGCTTTGCTTCTGCCTTCTGTGAATGGGATATGATTCCTTTCTTTGCTTTTGGTAGTGGGAATCTATGTGTGCCCTAGGTTGTGAGTGTTTCTTATTCATTTATTTGTTCCCATTACGTGCAACTTTCGGAGTTTTGCGTTTTACATATGAACTGGCTGAGGCCTGCAGAGGTCTTTAAACACTGAGCTTCTATTTTGGCGTCTAACTTACCATTTGTTTCAATGGGGAATTTATTGCGCTCATATCTTTATAGCCCTGGTACTAAATGATTTGTCTGAAGAGACAGAAAAATATAATGACCTATTTCTCCAAGCTATTATTGCCTAACTGAAGGACTGGATCAAACTTCACCTCTTACAGTATTATCATAAGTCTTAATTTGTTAATGTTTTTGAAAGATCTTGTAAACCTCCTAGGAGCAGAGCTTTGTGAGCACAAAATGCTATTGTATTAATGAACTTCTGAAACATTTCATACTTTGATTTTTTTTTGCTTTTTTTTTTTTTTTAAGAAAAACAATGTAATAGAAAGCAAAGTTGGACATTTACAATCTCAGGCTTTCAATGTAATTAGAGGAAGGAAGGAAATAGTAAAACACAGACTCTTTCATGTGACATAGAGTAATGATGAAACTAGACTGAGTCAAATATGTAAAGAAAAACCATGCTGCAGTGTTGCCCATACAAAAATCCAGGTTATTTCAACCTAAACTATTTTCATGTGAATTCACTTACCCCAAACAGCTTTTTACAGTTATGATACCCAAGACCAAAGCAGTCTGATAATTTCTCTCAATCCAGAAAACATAACTTTTGCTGTTTGAGCCTTCTACACTGGCATAATGGAAAGACAAAAGGATAGAAGCTCAGGCCTGCTGTTTTGGGGGTATCAGAAGAGGGCAAAATAAAGGAGACCAAGGGAAAATCCTGCAAAACCAGAGGTTATAGTAAAACAGAAACCAATAACAAACATATCCACAGTCTTTGGAAGGTAGAGAGGGCATAATCCTAAATCTTGGGAAAGGTGTTTTTCCTCCTAATTTCCTACTCTTATATAGTTTGCCATAAACTGTGCTTTGAAAATGGTTTCAGTCTTTCAAAAAACAAATTCCAGGATGCCTTCTGTAACACAAAGATGACTATAACAGCAGTACCAGCCCAGATTATAGTGAGCTGGTGCCCTTCCTCAGCCATGGCAGGATACAATATGAAGAATTCGTAGGAAAAAAATAAGTGCAGTTGATGCTACCTTGATTCTTTAAATATATTATTTCTTTAAGTGTAAGACTACCACTATTATCTTTAACTGTTCTTCAGTATATGGAACTGTGTGATGCAGACTTCTGCAGATTCTCATTTGGAGTGTATCAACACTGATTTCATGCAGCAATGCTCATTTTCAGTAACTGCAGATGGGGACTTCACTGTGCAGAGATGAAATTGTGGGATGAAATTCAGCCCTGGAGTAATATTTTTCAACACTTTACATTTTGGAAGCCATCAAAAGAGAGTGAACAGTATATAGAGAAAAGCCAATTAGAAAAATGGGATTCAGGTACAAATGCCCCTGCCTCATACGCCCCTGCATTGTCTCATTCTTATCTATTACTCTAGGAAAAACTGAGTGACTTCAAGGTCACTTCAACACTTGTAATATACAGACTCCAGATTAAATGCTGGATGGCAGTTTCAGACAGCTTGGAGAATGTACCGATCTGCCAATTGTGCTTCGTCCTTTGCCAAGTTTAGTGTCATTGAGAACAGTTTAACTTCATTTATTAAAGGCTTTGACATAGATCACACGGTGGTTTGCTTCCAAAGCTCCAGCACCTGCCTGGAGTGAGATTCATGCCCATGCTTGCCTCTTGGATTCACTTATGCCAGCAAAGTTGAAGTTAATTTTGTCAGCATCATCATAAAATAAAAAATAGTGGTAACACTCCCTCACTATACTTTGTAATTTAAACTTGGATGTCTGTAACTCCCTGAATCACTAATCATAGAACAAAAATATGTCCCTGGTATTGCATGTGAGTTATGGCTGCTTAGACTAATAGCCATAATGGCAGAAAGAACTTTGACTGTGAAACAAGGTGCTTGTGATGGGAGCTCTGCCAACATACAAAATTGAGTGGGAGGTCTGAGTGCAGTATAAACTGGTGTTCCATATGCTTGAGAGACTTTTGGAATCAGCCCAGCCTACATATGCTTCTGTTGGCAAGCTCTTGAATAGAAAGGAAGATATTGTCCTCACCCTACCTAACATACCTCCCACTCGTTTGAAATGCTCATTTGCAAATGAGAGCATACAAATCTGAGAATGATAATGGCAAAAACCCAATCTTACTACAGCTGGATAGAAAAAAAAAAAAAAGTCAATGATTAGATTTTAAAGCAGAAAAGATATTGATGTAAGACATTGGTACAAAAGTATCTGAGATGTTCTCCTGTTCATAATATGTGGAGTCGTAGAGTAACTTCTGCTATTGTACTAAAGTGCACAGACTCCCCTAGCCAGTTCATGGAACTGCAGTTTGCTAGAAGATGCTTTGGTGAACAAAACACTCAAAACAATGTCATCTTCCTTTGCTTATCTGTGATTGCAGTGAAAAAGCTATAGTACAAAATGTTCCAAGTTAAGGTGAGAAAGAGGATAAAACATACAGAGAGAGAATTTTGGGCATGTAGCAGAGAGGAGATGGGAGAGAGAGAATCTTTTAATAGAGGGATTTGGAGAGATTAAGAAGGAGAGTGATGGGTAGGGGAAGAAATGATGGAGCAAGCTTGTTAAGTTTACAGGTTCTCCACTGGGCTGCTTTAATTTGCCATCTACATCATGAACCATGTGTAACTCTTCTGTCCTTGCTTTTGAAATTAATTCTCATGTCTCCCAACATCATTCTTCCTTTTTAATTCAGTTTCACCGTCCTCAGCTTTTTCAGTTATGTGAATGGCAGGCATCCATAGATGTGTACTCTGGCCTTGCTCTGAAATTTACCACTTTCCCCTTCACTCCACAAAGATAGAGTCTGCATGTAAAAGAGCTGTGGGGACAATGGTGGGTAGATCTTTGAATGAATAAAGCTATCTTGATGCAGGTGGCACAGATCAGCCTCAGAAACATCCTAGATTAAATATTTTGCAAAGCAAGAGCTGAGTTGGAATGGCATTTATTCCATATCGATTCCTAACAGTCCCCACTGGATGCTTTTGCCCTTTCAAATATTTCTGAAATATTAGGTTATGGCAAGTGATAGACAGTTCTTCTATGGGCCTGGCCCATCGCATGCCTCTGACGCTCATGGTGCCAGTGGCTAGGAAGGAAATTGTGGCTATCAACTCACAGCACAGATATTCTTATCACTAACATGTACCAGGAACTTGATTGCTTCTCCTCCTCTCTGCTGCCCTACTGCCTTGATGATGATTTGCAGGGGGGCCGTAGGAAGCTTTTCCAGTACATCTGATTTGAAACACAAACCTTTCTGCCCTTACAAATATGTTCTCTGAGGTTTTTCAATGCTGACCTCGAGACAATAAATGCAGTTTTATTTCCACTTTCAGCAATGGTGTTCTGTGCCACAGAAACTTCCATTATATGCTCTTGCTTCCTGCTTACTCTTGTGCCTTAAACCCATCATGAAGTCCCTTCCCCTGCCTTCCTTACATGAGTGTAATTGCCATTTACTAGGAGTTTGACAGTAAAGTTTGAAGAGTTTGGCTCTGAGTTTTCCTTAGTAATCCTTCTCAAACCAAATTTACTCACTGCTTCTCTCCTACTGAGAGGTGGCTAAATAGCAAGAGTGGGAAGAGTTCTGCCACATATCCAGTGCTTCAATTTCACAAACTTAAGTGTCTTGATGGTAATTTTGCATGAATGTAAATTAATACCTTCTTATTTATTTTGAAAAGAACATCAAAATATGTAATTTACTAAAAAATAAATCTGTCTTAAAGACAATGATTACTTTGAGAAAAATCTTTTAGAACAAAATTTGATTAACATACAAAGAGAACCATAACAGAGAAATTCCAATTATGAAAGGACTTCAAACACTCTTGTTATTGCAGGTCTAGTGAAACTTGAATGTTTGATATATCTTCAAAACTCATGTGACCCACTACATCTGTTTCTTGGGCATCACAGTAACTCAGTTATTTATCACCAAAGCTCTCATATGAAGTGCAGTAATCACTATAACATAAGTGGCAATGTAAGGCACAGAAAGATTAAGGGAGAGGTCTGTAAATCTGATGAGTTTCCTTTAGATTTGGTTGGTATGGGAAATAGAGTGATCATTCAGTCACCCTGTAAACACACTGTCTAGCCTTACTGATATGAATAGTTCTGCTGGAAGAGTGATTCGGAGTAGTAACATGAACTGTGTTTGTGCCACTGGGCCCTGTGCCAGAAGTGCTCAGGAAGGGTGGTGCATTGTCTAAACCACCTTCAATAACACTTAAATTTTCTTTTAACAACTGGAATGAAATTACAAAAGCTGCATTTAATTTAAACAAATCAAAAATAGTTGTTTAACTGTTTTTGTGTAAAAAAAAAAAAAAAAAAAAAAGCTGTCAGTTTTTCTGTGAAGAATCTTTTTTGTTGTTGTTGTTGTTGTTTTCCCCTGTTCATTCCCTTCCCCCACCCCCTGCATTGGATTGGAATAAAAAAAAAAGTTAGTGCAATTAAAATGGCTCTGAGAAAGCGGAGAGCTATTTCTGTGAGTTTACTGCAATCAGCAGAGGATCTAGCTTTGAACCATCTCTAGTGCAATCAGTCTCTTTCTTTGGATTTTTTTTTTTTCTTTTATTCATACCTCTAACATTTAGGAGTTGGAGAAATCTTAGGTTCTTGATACTGGCCTCTTATTCACAAGATGGGAGTGTGTGTGTATATATATGCATATATATGTGCACACACATGCACACATAGACATATATAGAGTCCTCCTACTCACCACTGCCTCTTCTTCCTTTAAACTTTGCCCTTGTTTATCCTTTCCTTCAGAAAAACAAAAATGAAACCATGTGGAGCTTCATAACTTCTTTTCCACTGAAAAGCAGGAGGCTTTGGCCTGCTGTTCCTCCTCCTCCTCCCCACTGCCTGAGGCTTCCCATCCTGGGAGTGAGACACGCAAACATATGTCATACAAAAGTGGCATAAATACCATATGCAAACAGATTCTTCTGTGTGGGTGACAAGTACAAAACCCAGATTCTGGCACCAAAAAACACCACCCCAGTCCTCTGGCAAATTCTAAGGAAGAAAAATTGCACCAGGTGAGGGTACCATCCAATAAAATGCAACTCGGTCAGTCTTGCATCCTGACTAGGACTGAAGGATTCTTGTGGAGTTTGGGAGTTTTCAAACCTCCAGAACTATTGCAAAATTTCACAGGGTGTGCAAAACCAGTTAAAATCCACGCTATATTTTTCTTCCTCTAAAAATCTTTCCCTGAACTTATAAACCCTTGTGGTTTCTGAGGACAATTCAATGTAAATGCAAAAACCACTAGCTAATGGGAGAGCTTCATTGAATTGGGATGGAAGAGCAAACAAAACAAAACAAAAAAAGCCTTTGTATACACAGGATTTACACTGACAAGCAGACTTATCCCTGCTGGAATGAATCCCAGAAACCATAGTGGCTGGCAAGTCTGCCCAGAAATGGGTTGCACCAATAGTGTGAAATAACTGTTCCCCCATCTCCTGGGGAGAGCTCAAAACATGATAACTGCTGAGTAACGGGATTTGGCTGAAGAAATTAAAAATGACGCCCTCTCGAGGGAGAGAGAGAGGGGATATTTGCAGTAGCAGATTTAAGCTGTTGAATCTTTTTCTTAATTTGAAAACTTTCTTCACTCTTCCTTGCCATCTTTCTACCTGCTCATTGCTAATCTGATTTCACACTTTCTTTTTTTTTTTTTTTTTTTTTTTCCCCCCCCCCCCAAGTCACC
>NW_010286772.1:24598-41162 GCF_000700745.2 Antrostomus carolinensis
TTTTTTTTTCTTTTTCCCCCCAGCACCCCAAGTCACAGCCTCTCCTAACCATGACAGCAGCCTTGCTGGGCCATAGCTTTGTAACCCACAGCATCAGCAGGTTTAAAGTCGACCAACTTTGTTGGGAATGGGAAACTTTATCATGAGAGATTTCAGAGTATTTTTTTCTCCTTTCTTTACACGTCCAAATACATCTGGGTCTGTGTTTATAGCTTCAAATTCCTTGTTGATTTCTCAGGGTACTAAGTTTAAAAAACAAACAACAAAAAAAACCCACATAAAAAAACCCCCCACAGAAACAAAAAAAAACCCACACCCACACCACACACCACAACACCCAAAAAAACCAATCCTGTACTAAACACTGCAAGGGTTGGTAACATTTATTTTTTTTTTTTTAGAAGTAAAAGTGTGAAAAATCATCGGTTTAGTAAGAATATTAAAGTTAGATGTGAAATTGTGCCTTCAATGAATTGTATCAGCACTCATCCTAAAAGAGAGTATCGGGTAACCCCCTCCAGTACATGAAGTGCTAGATTTATTCAGTTGCTCTCACCTCGGTTGAAGTGCTGGCATCTTGCACTGTTTATCTGTAACTTTGGATTCATCAGATATACAGGTTCAGGAGTAAGAGAAGTGCTGTGGTACTATGCTGTAGGTGAGGCTCTCCCTTTGAGTAGACCCCTAAACTCTGCAAGACCTGTTTGAAAGATGTGTTCCAGTGGCAAGAAGGCAGCACTGGCATCCCTCTCCTAGCATCTGGGTATGATTTTTCTCAATCTCTAATTTTATTGCTGTTTTTCTGTAAAAGTGCAGTAACTAGATTAGCTCCTTATCAGAGGTGAATTTTGCAGTGCCACTGATCCCCTTCTACCTGAACCAAGGATCAAGCTGCTTAGGTGTACAGCAAGGGAATCTGAAGATTTTAGCAAAAGAGACCGTTAAGTTGCAGGCTCTTGCAACGCTTTTCTTTCTCCTTCCCTCACAAAACCACAGGTATAACATTTCAAGTATGGTTTCATTAAATAACATCCTGAACTTTGTTCTGTTTAGACTGAAGAAAAATAGTAGGAGGTCTCTTGTCTTTGCTAGGTTTTCAGTACTCGGTGATATTTCCAAAGTTCAGCAGACAACAAGAAGATACAATTAATTCATCCAGAATTTGGACAGCTTGGAAATCTCCTGCTTCCCTCTGTCAAGGCACTGCACCGTGTGTTCTGTCTTTCTTGACGTCTTCTGTTTCAGACCTATCACGGCTGACTGTCTGTTCCTCTGCAACCAAGTGAAGCAACTAAGAGTTAAATGTTGCACAGGTGATAATTATCTTTATTAACAAGCTTCCAAGCAGAGGACAGATGACATCTATTTGTAGGATATTAAGAAAATATCTCAGAATTGGGGTAGAGCATGAAGAGTAAGTCAGATTCATCTCAAATGCATAAAAAGACCTGATAATCAAGGGGCAGTCCATAGAATGAGAAATGCTACATGAAAAGAAAACCAACCAAACAACACAACAACCAAAAGCTGTTAACACTATCTAGGCTGTGCTCCAGATTCTGTTCCTTGCACATGATGCATACATATAGGCTTTTCAGCAGCATTATGACTCTCAAATGTGTGATCTAGACCTATGTGCTTAGAAAATGCTGGTGTTTTGTTTATTCTCACCTGTCTGCTCTCCTGGTACTCTTTGAACTTACCTGTTGCCAAGAGAAAATAAATCTATTTGTGAGCTTTTTGTATGCTGAAGTGGAAGGAATCCATGTGCAGAAAGTGTCTGAGAGTAGATATTTTCAGAAGAGGTAAAACACTTCTATCAGTCAGTTGAAGCTATTCTTGATTCCATTTTAGGGGATAAAGGAGACCTTAAAGCATAATGAGATGCCTACTTCCTCAAAATACTCATTTTGCTCACAAGATTTTACAGTGCAGCTTGAGTTAAGGAATTGCAAAGAGCTCCATTATTACTCTATCACTTCTACCTTGCTTTTTTTAAATCCATATATCATTTGATTGTTTCTATTTTTTTTTTCCAAACTGATCTGTATCTTGAATTTATTTTCACCTTTTCGCTTATTTTCTTCTATGATGTGGGGTATTTGATAACTGCTTTAGTCACCTATGCATTCTTTTGCCTGAATTGGATGACTTTGGCTATTCAAATTTCTAATGGGATTGCAAGGCCAATTTGCTTCCAAGGACCACTACTTACAAAGTTCCTGCTTTGGTGAATTTTGAAGCAACCAAAGCAAATCAAAGGTAGTGAACAAACAAACAAAAGGCCTATTTATGTATTTAATAAGTTGTCCTATAAGAGATTATTCCTTGCTTTGTGGAGATGAATCATAGAATGGTTTGGGTTGGAAGGGACCTTAAAGATCATTTAGTTCCAACCCCCCAGCCATGAGCAGGGACACCTTCCAAAATGACAACATCCATGAAACTCTATTCCTCTGAAATTAGGATAGCTTTTCCAAAAGTAATGGTTAGATGATAGCTTTCTTGGGATTGACCTTTTTATCTTTAGTAGTGCAGTCCGGGGATATATGGAAGAACTTTGTACGAGAGCTGGACATTCCGAAGCTGCCGAGTTTCACTTAGAGCTGTGAAAATACCAGAGCGAAGAGCTTTCTTCTCCCATTAGATTTTCATCAAGATTTCCGATGCCTTTATGCCCTTTTTGTTCTAGTTACATCTTTCAAAAATAATTTTTCTTGATTTTGTTCTCACTAGTTCCAAATTTGTTCTATCATAGACCTTGATGATTGGAATGAGGTACAAGTTGGGTTTGCTGATTAACTCAGACTTGGAAATTGAGACTTGAAAGGGAAAATTGCTGTATAGGTAGGCATTCCCAAATGGTAGGCTGTTGTCTCAAACCACTGTGCCGGTATCCAGGAATGCAAACTCTCTAACCACTGAGAAACTGGGAGATATGTTTTGGTTTGGGGAATTCCTTTTCTTCATAGAATCATAGAATGGTTTGGATTGGAAGGGACCTTAAAGATCACCTAGTTCCAACCCCCCTGCCATCAGCAGGGATACCTTCCACTAGATCAGGTTGCTCAAAGCCTCATCCAGCCTGGCCTTAAACACTTCCAGGGAGGGGGCATCCACAACTTCCTTGGACAACCTGTTCCAGTGTCTCACCACCCTCACAGTGAAAAACTTCTTCCTAATATCTAATCTAAACCTGCCCTCTTTCAGTTTAAACCCATTTCCCCTTGTTCTGTCACTAACTGCCCTTATAAAAAGTCCTTCCCCAGCTTTCTTGTAGCCCCTTCAGGTACTGGAAGGCAGCTATAAGATCTCCCCAGAGCCTTCTCTTTTCCAGGCTGAACAGCCCCAACTCTCTCAGCCTGTCCTCATAGGAGGGGTGCTCCAGCCCTCGGATCATCCTGGTGGCCCTTCTCTGGACTTGTTCTAACTGGTCCTTCTCTGGACTTGTTCTAACTGGTCCATGTCTTTCTTATGTTGGGGGCTCCAGAACTGGACGCAGTATTCCAGGTGGGGCCTTACAAGAGCGGAGTAGAGGGGCAGAATCACCTCCCTCGACCTGCTTTTCTTCCCTTCTTCTGACTTTTTCTGATCACTGGTTTGTGGGAACAGTAACATTTCTGCAACAGGACTGTTTTGTTTTATGTAGCTACAGGTTATTGCATGTCCTAGTCCACATTATGATACCGTAAAACTATTACACAAGTTCAGCTATGCATGCACCTTTCTATATGACCTTAGTTTTGACGCAGTTTGTACTGTAAATGCTTGCCCTTGTAATGAATAACAGAAAAAAGTCCTCCCTGTTTCAGCTGTTCAATCTTTAGTCTTCTGTTTCTGGACCTAAATCATTTTGCTCCCCAGATTAGAATCTATACTGCTTAATATTCAAGCTGCTTATCTTAATAGCAACCTTCCCAGGAGATGTATTTATTTCTCTTTAAAAAGTATGGATCCATTTACCTTTGTCAATGTAGGATTACCTAATATCTACTTTCCCAAGAACATTAATCCATATTTTCTATCACATTCTTTATTACATTTACTGTGACTAAGAGATGACAAGAATGAAATATCATTGATGACAAGAATAAAATATAATTGTTCAGTACTACACAAATACAGAGTAGTGGGTGGTCCTTGCCCCAGTGCTATTACTGTCTGTGTGTGCTATATGGCTTATTCATTGCTTAGTTATCAGCACTGAAAGGCATTCATGCCTCGAGATATCTTGGAAGGGGAAAGATTGCCACCTATATTGACTCCACTAGGCTATATTTTCTTAGGTAAATGTTTTCCTTTTATCAGGCTTGGATAGCTTATCCACCAATATTAGCTAGCTTGCAGGGGTTTCTTTCTATATTCCATAGACTATGGATGGGGTAAGATTAAGGAATAATTGTTTCTGTGTTGTTGCAAAGGATTCTGTATCTAAATTCGCCGTAATTCTTTTGTGGCAGGATTTCTACATGTGACTGCCTCATCAGTGTCATTTCTTCTAGTGCTCTGTGCATGGTTCAGTATATGTTAGGGAGTTGTGGGTTTATTTGGGTTTTTTATCAGTAAATACTCTGACTTGCTCCAGCAATTCTTTCACTTTGATGGGTAATGCTTTGCCATACAAGATTACCAAAGGGAACTAGGCAGCAGAGGGTTGGTCAGGGGCAGTCTATTTATTACCATTTCAGTGATGAGTCAGAGATAACTTTCCAACAAATCTTATATACATTAGAGTTTTTTGCTTTCAAATACTGTTTAACTTCCATTTTTTTCTTCTCTCTTGTTCTTATGTACTTATGTCTCTACATCCATGTTGTTTTAATTGGTGCTGTCCCTTCTGCTTTTGGAAAAGTATTTTTCTTTTTCTCCTGGAATTATTATTATGTATGCCTAAAAAAAACCCTAGAATGTGAATTTATTCCTATTCGTATAAATTGCATTTGGATCCCAGTATGTACAGTGTTTGAAAACTTCTGAAATTTAGAAACCAATAGGCTTAGTTTGAATACGCTGCACACATAAAACAAAAGGCGTATTTAATGCCTCCTCTTGCTTTCTTGAAGTCGGTGGCAGATTTACTGTTGATCTCAAGAGAAGCAGGAACAAGAATTTAAATGCAATAATTCTGGTTAGTAGATTATGATAGAATATAGAACAGATGAGAAGACTGCCATGGAGTAATTGTTCAGCTTAACTTTCCAATGAGAAAATACCCCCAATGTCTGTTGCAAGTCTGAAATAATTGTGATTTTTGGTTTGTGGTTTATTTTGTGGAGTTTTTTGCTTTTCTATAAAGGTCTTTGTGATTAAACCTGGTCTATCAGGGCATTATTGCATCTCCTGGCACCACTGAGCAAATAGGCTGACATAGCACAGCTCCCTGCTGACCTCTCAGCAACGGCTGATTGACTTTGCAAGGATTTTTCATTTCAGAAACATTTGCAATTTCCTGAAATGACTCCAAAGAATCACATAATCTTATTTTGTATTCACGTTTGCTTGCATCAGATATTTTGGGCGTAGGAGAGGAGGGGATGAAATTGTTTCATATAAATAACTTTGATATATTTCATAACAAGCAATGTTCTGACCCTAGCACTATTGTCTCCCTACCTATATTGAAATAAGATTTCACTGTGCTAGGGTATCACAGGTTACCCAGAATCCCACCCATTTTATTTGTTTTTGCTATGAAGAAGTATTATTATAACTCCATGTCTATTATTAAGAAATAGCACAGCTGAGAATAAAAACATCATGAAAATGTGAATTTTCAGAAGACAAATGATTGCAGGTATTACACTGAGTTGTCCACCCACAGGCTCAGCAGGTTCTGGAGCAATCAGCTAGAAAGAAGAGCATTTCTGGTACACCATCTGCAGATACTTTGGTTGGTTAGTTTCATTAGAAACTTTTTCAGAAAAGAAATGCAATAAAAGGACTTTGCTGATCCCCAGCCTGTTATAACCTATGAAAGACCTTAGAATTTCCAAAATAGTGACCAATATGATAAACTTTCTTCCTCTTTTTCCAGGGAGCAAATTGTACAAAACCATGAAAAACACTTTAATCTGCAGTGGGCTTGGGCACAGAGGTGTCCAGTTCATGTCACAGCTGTCTTTTTCTAAGTGAGAGCTTCCAGAGGGAAATCTGAAGCACAAGTACATGTGTGTGTAATAATTTTTTTTTTTTTTAAATAGGACAAACTCTTCCGTGTTCATCTTTTGCTCTCTCCATAGATTCTTATTATTTTTCAAGTTGTACTCTTGTCCCATATGATGACTAGCATCTTAAAGGTTGGTCAGTTTAAGGTACATTGAAAGAAAACCCAACATCGCTGTTTCAGTGGGCATGAGACTCAAATAGTAGTTGGTTGGTCCTTCTACCTCAGACAGTGATTTCAGTTCTCCCTTCCATCAGTAGTCCCACAAATATAATCCTGGGAGAATTTATCTAGTTTCCATACATCAAATAGAAGAGAAGCATGAGAGCATGACTGGGAAAGGATTTTTTTCTTCTCCCAAATGACTCTTAAAATTGAGGAATCCTTGGGGATGTTTTCTCCTGTTCGTCACTATAGGCAGTGAATCTTTTTACTGATGTACTTATCTTTCTTTGGGTGACAAGTGACCTGTCAATTTGAAGGTGCATTTTCTAGCTAGATGCACCTGTCATCTGACTAGAATTTCTTGTGTTGGATTTGGCCTTTTAACCTGAATTTCTGAGCTGAAATAATAGATATGTCATAGTTATGAAATATGGTTGGAACTCCTCAGTTTCTGTAGATGTGAGTGCTGTTGATAGCCTGGACTTCAATGTTTCTTGCTGCAGAAATTCTAGAGAACTGAGAAGTAGGATTCCCTCTTTCATTTGTGGAACTCACAATTTCTTGATGCCATATCCCGTATAATTCCGTGCAAAGAACTTGTCATTTGGAAGCCCAACAGAAAGTTGGCCTTGCATGATCACGGCAGTAAGGAGATCACAATGTCCATGTAGATGAGTTTGGCACAGAGTGACAAAGGTCACACAGCAGATCAGAAGCAGAAATGAAAACCAAATGGCTTGCTCTAAGGATGGAGTGAGAATTACTGCTTAGAGAGGAAATAAATCTGTGATATGACTGATTTGAGAGGGGCTTTAAGAAACACAAGCTGTCAATTTTATTTTGCTAAACCCTAGTTTGCAGCAAAGGAGAGAAGTGTTTGGTTCATATAACCAAGAACTTCATAGCAAGAGAGAAGTGTTTTAGTTCAGATAGAACACAACAATGCTTTGCTTCTCTGCAGCAGCTTTCACTTAAAGGTTTCAGAATGCATTGCGGTTGGAGCTCAAAGAGGTACAATTATCTCCCTGTCTAATCTGTTGCTGCTGCCAACTCATATCAGTGCTCCAATTTGCTCCTATCGGTGAAATTTTCTGACTCTAAGCACAGGTATGAGCTCCACAGTCTTGGTTTTCATGCATGCAGGCCCGTAAACCTGTCGTGCTCTGGGACCATCAGACGAAGACAGTCTTGCTCATACTTTGCAAGCTTTCTATACAGCTCAGTGGCAATCAAGATAAATGTCAAAAATGTTAATTAAACTGATTCCATATTTGCACAAGATTCTTTACTAGCTGGATTTGCAAAACAGGTAGTACAACAAGTGTACACTTCATCAGTGCTTTTACTGGAAAGAAATACTGATATTAAGGAGTAGAAGCCAGATTTACGAAGGTATTTAGGTACCTATTTTTAGACATTTAGTGAGATTTACAACAGTAGTTCTTCAGGTTAGATGTCTATTTCATCTGGGTTTAACTATAATTTGCACAAAGAGCTTGTTTTTATTTTTGAAACTCAAATATTTTAGAAATATTACCTCATCCACTTAAATGAGGACTTAGGTTTCTTTACCCAAAGATGTTTCAGCTTGTTTATTAATTAGACTGTAGCACAATAAAGTCTTATTCTGTACTATCCTTAGGCTGGGCCTATGACACATTATATTCTAGGCACTATGAAAATACAGGTGATAGTAGAACTTTGTCTTCCAGTTTTCAAAACAAGAAAGTTATCTATGGCCATTATAATTGTTCTGTATTTTATACATATTGCCAGATGTTATACAAGATATTGTAATAAGCTGTAGTCAGCTAGAGCATAAGAAAAAGCGGCACTTTTATATTAAATCTTTGCTTATTCACAGTCCATTAAAATGCATAGAACAAGCGAAGAGGAATCCTGGTGCTCTTTGCATACATGACAAAGCTCACATTGTTTGGTAGCACCAGGACTTCAGAAGAGTTGATGGGCAGGATATGCTCCAAGCCTTCCATTGCTCACTAGCAGCAGGGTTGAAGCCACTTTATCCAGGTCAGTAATCCATCATCCACAACTCTTGAAGTGCTGCAGGTCTGCTCTAACTCTCCCAGCCCCCATATGCCAGACTTGGGGAGCTGGAAAGGTTTTCTCCAAAGTAAGCAGATAGGGGAGCAAATTATCTGCCCAGATGGTACCCAGGTCTTCCTGTTTCATTATGAGGATGCAGAAATGAGAATGAACCTCAGTCTTCCTATTTACATCCAGGCAGCATCCTTTCCCTCATGTTTGCCAAAGAGCAGCCTTGTTCAGAGGCACGCAATTTGATAACACGGGACTAGACAGCTGTACCAGCAGTAGTTCTTCATACCCCTACCAATGGTGCTCCATCCCTTATCACACTGACACTATTTGCTTGACTGCACTTTTAACTGGAGGAAAGAGTAAGGATTTCAGAGACCCAGATTGTCAAACCAGTGTTTTTAGTAGATGAATTGGAGTTAATATATTATTATCATTGTATTAATTAAAACTCAGCTACTCTAGCTTAGTGTCAGTTAAACTAGCCCTAATTTCTTTGTGGTAGTGTATTAGGAAAAAATTGAATTGACGCTGTTTCACATCTGAATGAAGGTCCATACTGGAGTTCTGTTTAAAAAAACAAAAAAACCCCAACAAAACCCCCTCCAAAAAACCCACAAAAAACACCAGCAACAACAAAAAACCCACAAACAACCCCAACAGTAGTTAAATGAGTTGTGTAGGTAAATTGAATCAACTCTCCTGAGCAGCCCCCTGTGGACAAACTCAGTCACTGCCATCATAGCTCATTAGCAGACCATTCTTGTGCTAGTAAGTTATACCCAACCTACCTGCCACCATAATTGTTTGCCCTGTTGGGGATAATAGTCTGTCTCCCCCTTTTTAGCAGTCTTAGTGTCATTAAGGTCAGAGAGGCAATGATGGCGCCATCACTATCAGCTTTACTTGGGGGTCCATGATGTGAATCTCACCTGATGCACCTCTCCTAATAGCTTTGATCTTGACAGTGATTTCAGGTTCAAACTGAGCTAGCACTGCAATTGTTCTCAGAGATGCTGTTGCACACAGGCTGAGTTGGAGGGATGTTCTTGTGCCATTCCCCGCAGTAGTTGGTTTTAAAACCTGAGAGACTATTTTGCAAATTTAAGCTGTTTCCCAGAAATGGCATGGTTATTCTTACAGTTGCATTGCCTAAAATTTTCTGCCCAATCTCTTTTCCTTACTCTGCTTCTATTTTGTGGTTTTTCTGATGCTACCAGAACCCTGTGAAATAATAATGGGGATGCAGACCTGTGATCTGACTAGCAAAATTGTAACTTTTCATTTGTAAAGCCCTCGGAGTACTGGATGCAGATTTTCCTGGTCAGATCCTCACCTGTGGCTCTCTGGAAGCCAGTGGAATTATGCTGATTCATACCAGGTGAAGATCCAGTCTTCTCTATAATGCGTCCTTGTTGATATAAGAGTTTACCTCCATTGCCTGTTCACCGGTTTGGTTTGGTTTTGTGTGGGGGTTTGTTTGTTTGTCAGTTTGTTTTAACACATAACCTTTTTATAAAAGATGATCAGCTCATCCTTGTCAGTGCAAATGCAAATGCAGTAAGCACAGCAAATAATTTACTGTCTTCACTCTAAGCAGCCATTCAGAAGAGCTTTGCTGGGTAACCTTACTTGAAAGCCAAACTCTACACATTATAACACAGCTAGTCAATACAGCACATCTTATGATTTTTTCATAATCTTGTGTCCAAAAGCAATGTTTCATAGTGCAAACAAGTGTGTTCTTTTGGTTTGGTTTTCTTAATGTGCTATATTGCTGTTTGGTCAAAAACAATGGAATAATCTAAAGCAAGAGAGTTGACTCAGTTTTTCTGAAATGGAGGAACTGGATAAAATCTTGAAAACTTAATGATGATGGCAAAAGTACTGAATCAATAGGACATGAGACTTGCTATCCAGGATACATAAGAAATCTGGAGTCAGAGGGTGAGTAAGAGTTGAGTAAGGAGGAAAAACACTGAAATGTTAGCAACAAAAAAGCTTTTGTAGGCAGAAATAGAAATGCAGAGTGTGCTAGAAACAGCTAATCCTGTGCGCTCCATTCACCCAAGTTCCAAAAGTGTACTAATTTCTGTGGCTAATTATAAACACGTTATCAACGCTGCATGCATATGTACAGCAAAGCTCCAGCCAAGCAGAAGCACTGTTTCCACTGAGCAGCAGGCCAGAGAGGTTTGACACCTTCTGCGGACTGAGGAAGGGTTTTTGAGATACCTTCCTTTACATGACTGGCAGAAGAACTGGTGCATGTGAAGGGTAATTTTGCATGTGAGGAGAATACAATCCACTGATTATTTGGATTTTATGATATCTGTCCAGGATGGAGTGTGAGGAGCTGATACAGGGGACTGCTGAGAAACAAAAGCTAGAGCATAGCCTAACCACTTTGATGGACATGGTCATGAGTTCCTTCAGGTTGAAAGCAGGTCTCCTGCATCCTGGCAAGTGCTCTAACCACAGTGCCACTGAATGGAAATGGAACAGGGCCATCTCCTTCCCTGACTCCTACTTTTTTTTTTTTTTTTTTTTTTTTTAAACAGGCTGGTTTATGTGCTACTGTGGCAAGAGGATTCAGGGCTTAGAATGCAAATTTGACACCACTACCTCTCCAAGGCCTGTATCTCTCTGTGTAGAGTGGGCAAGATTTAAGGCAAACTCTTCCCTTCATAGCTTATGCTCTCAAGCTGTACTCTGCAGTGATCTGGGCCTTATGAATTCCACTCCTGTGTAATTACCCTCTGGATTCATTGCACAGAGAGGCTACACACATCAGCTTGCTCAGATCTTTGTATTACACCAGGATCGAAGCCCATAAAAGTATTGAATATTGCCATAGCTGAAGTCTAACCCAGTCCTGTAATGCACGTATTCCTGCGCTTGTGGTATAGTACCCCAGGACCACAAACAATGACCACAGCAAGAGAAAATCTGATCTGAAAGAAACATACTGGCCAGTAATTATTTATAGAGAAGGCCAGCAGAATATTAATTGGAATCAATGGCAATTACTGTGTTAGGAAGAAACAAATTTAGATTAAATCAATTAAAGGTAATGCCTTGAAGGAAGGATGATGATATTTGATTTAAATTGTTTTAAAGGGTATTTCACACTCTTAAGTTGTCATTTCCATTAAGATATTTTAAATATTTTACAATAAAAATTGAAGTGATTTTTTTTTCCTCAAAGGTAGAGAGCAAAACCAAATATAGTCAGCTTTTTATTCCACAAGATAGGTCAGGAATTACACACAAATCACTTTATTTTACAGTTGTTTGCAAGTTTAAAAAAAAGCTAAGTGGTTGAGGGGTGTGTATCTAAATGTTAAATAACATACACTCTTTTTAAATATATGTATTTTAAACTCTGGACATCCTTTGTTTTGTTTTTTCTTTCTTTAAATTGGCAATCTAAGAAAAAACACTTCATCAAAGGCCTGTTTGGGTTTTTTTGTTGGCACCAAGGTCCATATACTCCCTCTAGGTTTAATTTGTTGTACTTAGAACTGGAGTTTCTAAAGTTACATACATTTCTTTGTTGTTGTTGTTGTTTAGCTTCTAAACATGGAAACCTGGAATACTAGTAGACAAAAATATTTCTTTACTTTTATTTCATATATTTTTAAAAAATGGATTCGGGGAGTGAGGGGAGTAAGCTATGACTAAGTTTTCTATAATGTTTGTAGTATGTCCTGAAAGAGAACTATGTCCTATAATTGATCTTGTGTATGGGTGGCTCCAGTCTGGTTTTCAGCACATTAAAAAAAGAAAAAAAGATTATTTTCAAAATGTGTTAACTACTGCCATCCCATGGTCCCTTTGCAGAGATTTTAACACTACCTGCCTAAAAAAGATAGCATGCTCCATATAGTGTGTCTACATCCGTAATTACAATCTCCTTCCCCAAGGTTTCTCTCTCATACAGATTGAAGGGCTAGTTTTGTAGCAGTAATTTCAAAGGAAATGTTTCCTGAATGGTGTCGGGTGCATATTGCTTTATCTTTGGAGTTCTTTCTCTTTTAATGACAAACCCCTGCCCTCATTCCATGAGAGACTATAAAACCAACCTCTCACTCTTATACATGGTTTAAAACTTTTTTACAGACACGTGCATAGCGCAGTACTTTCTCCAGCCCCTGTGCTGAGGATGACCACGTTGTTTGGAGCAATCTATAGGGGATGCCTTAGTGTAAACTGTACTGGCTGCAGTAGTTTGATGTTGCCTGAAATTCTAATGGGAGAGGGAAGGGAGGAAACTCACAGCAGGACTTGGTCGGGTTATGAAACCAGGATTTGCAGCAGCTCAACCTTCACTATGGGTGAAGGTGAGTACAGCTGATTGGAGGGCATCTTATGCTATCTAGGGCTTTGCCAGATACAGCATTCCATGGACAGGGTTGGGAACCATTGTCCTATGGCATATCAAGTGCATCTTTATTGGACTTTTTCTGCACAGTGCATCAATCTTCAGTAAAGTAGTCAGACCAATCATTTAACAGAAAAACAGTAGTTGCAGATAACCTTTTTCTGAAGCTTTATGTAATCTCTGAAGGATGCACATTCTGAATGTGTCAGGCCATCTGCCTGGGGCATCCCAGCAGCTCAAGATGCTTCATGGCTTGCGTTACCTGAAGTTATTTATAATTTTGCAACTGTCTTGATGTCAGTGCCACACTATAGAGGTTTAAAGTTGCCTTTCTAGTGAGTGCTGCATTTCTGACATTTCCTTCCTTTTTCCCCTTAAACCCAGACAGCCCTCAGCCAAGTATCACTGCAGGGCCAGAGGAAAGCTCTGCACCCTTAACTGACAGTTGCTTTACCTAATGCAGACAAGCTGGTGTTTGGGATATTTGATCAGCTTGAAGACACAGACTGCAGATTAGTATTTTGTAATTAGTTGTTTATAGGAGTGCAGCAACACTGTATTGGTTTGGGCTGCATTCAAGAATATGGTTTTCTGTTTTTATTTGAGAAGGGGGAAAAAAAGCTCATCAGATGTTTTTTACCTTCCTCCTTTTAGATGAGCTTTTAAAAAAATGCTACTTTTCATTTACTTTCTATAAAAATTTTCCATCTAGTTCTGTTAACATATGAAAAAATTAGTTCTGGAACTTTGAAGGCAGGTTCCTCTTTTATTAATGAAACAGAAAGTTACTCCTAATTCTTTTGTGCTTTGGGATGAAATCTGTAGAATATCCAAATAAACAATTTAGACTTAAAGAAAGAATGCAGGCTACTTCTGGAAATCAGAGCAGATTTTATTCTGATGCAGTCTATAAGAACTTCAGTGAGGTCTTCTGTAGCAGTAAAACATCTGGTCTTTTTGTAACATCACGTAGTTGGAGGTTTTCTATTTCACTTAAGATAGATTTTTCAGGGAGGTAGGTGCTAAACTTCATTGCTGTTGCTGTATTAAGCATTACTTAAATGCAAGCATAGTATGGTATGAAGTATGCATTAAAATTGCAGTGACCTTTCTTGTGATAGGTTCAGCAAGGTGTTTTATCAAACTTTCTCAGTAAGCAGCAATTGGATAACAAACCATTTCACAGAATAATCTGTCATAAAACTCTTATTGCTGTAAGTATTGAAGATTTCCCCACACCTTTTGTACAATATTTACAACAGAATTGAATGGGGGTTGCATTTACTGTGTATAAGAAAAGTGATGTTTACTGCCTCCACAAGCCTCCAGAGAAACATTCTGTGTAGCTCTAATTCAAACTAGACCAGCTGGGCAGATAAATCATAATGTAAAAATACATCATTTTTATTAGAATATTTTATAGAAATGAACAAAACTAGATATGCCTCCCTTCATGAGTTTCCCCTAAAAATGCTGAATTCACTATAATTAGTTTTGTTCTCTACAGAAACCATCATTTAGTGGTAACACTATTAAACAAGTGAAATAAAAATTACAAGTGACATTTATATGATCATAATCACTCCTTCCTGTCTGCCAAGAATATTTTTTCAGAGGGGAACCTGCATTTTTGCAGATGGCATGAAAAAAATGAAGCTTGCAGAACACACCATTATTCCTGTGAGGCCGTCAGTTCATTAGTTGAAGCAGCCAAGTCTTGAGGAGATGCAACTGATCAGCAAATGGGAAATGAGCAGGAGTATAAATTCTCAGCAAACTGAATCATTAACATTTGCTGCCTGCATCCTAGAAACACAGTAAATCAAAAGTGTCATGATACATCAAGACAAAATATCATTACTAATTGGGATTAATTTGCTGCTGTGGGATTGCCGACCTTTGCTGAAAGAAAAAAAAAAAAGGGAAAAGAAAAAAGCAACGGCTCCTTAACTCTTGTTATTTATTTTTTTTCTTATTCTTTGAGGATGCAGTAAGATTTTTGGATGCGAGCTCTTCTTAAAAGTACACTTCTTGCTGCACTTTTCTGTTTTGATGGACAAATATGGTGTTTTAATTTAAAAAATAACCTTCTTGTAGATGCATGTGTGGGAGTGAGTACTGGATACAAAGATGAAATTCTGTGTAACCTTAAGCAATGTTAGGTTGACTTTATTTTTTTCAGTTGTGGAATGGAGGAAGATCCATTGTCAGCTTCATTGAGCACTTGTTAGTGTTTTCTAAAATGCTCATATTTCCAAAAGTTTCTGAAGTGCTCTCCTCTCAAAGCATGCTGCAGCAGCTGTGAGCCAGTCTTCCGCTTCTTTTCTGAGGGACAGGAGCAGGGAGTGCCACAGAGGAGCCGGAGGGGAATTGAAGCCCACTGCAGTCTCTAGACAACTGCCACAGAGGGTCCTGGAGAAACACTCTCTGACACAGCCCTTAGCTTGTGCATGCCTAGTGGGGAAGCCTGAGCATAGAACAGGCTTGCCAAAAGACCAGTCCTCTGTCCCATGGTTTACTGATACACTGGTGTAAGGTTTTGTGATTTGGGGTTGCTTTTAGCACCTTTGTACTTATACAAAACAGAGGGCAGCAGAGACAAACTTGGCGTTGAAGGGGAAAGATGGGATTAGACCAGGTTGATAGAAGTTGTGGAAGCATCTTGCTCTTCAGAAAAGATAGCTCATGGGGCTAAGCAAGGCAGTGGGGTGGGGGGGATGCTAGTTGTGTATGGACAAGATGTTAGTTAGGCTGCCCAGTATACACTAATTGCATAGGAGTATAATTTGGGTCAAAAATCGGCCTAACCCAATTGGCATTCTTCCTTTTGCATGTTCCATCCCTATTTATGGTAAGGAACTAGGAGTACGAGAAGAAGAAAAACGTGGCAAGAAGCAGAACAGTATATCTGAGAATGGACATTTCCTAATCCATCTGCTATCACTGCTACATTTCAGGTCTGTTTTCCTCCAGTTATCATCTCTGTCAGCCTACCTGAAGAGAATTAAGGGATTGCCACAGGCTTGACTACTCAGATTTCCCATATCCTGTTTTCCATCCTTGTGTTCGTGCATCTAGTTCTGATTCCACCCCTAAAAACATTCTTATGCTGGTGCTTTCTGACAGGATAATGCAGTCAGTTAAACTGACAAAATTATCCTCTTGCCCTTAACACCATTAGGCATTTTGGTGCCTCTTTCAATGCAAAGTTGCCATATGCTTGAATCTTTCCCTGCTGATGAGTTGGTCTCCAGATCTTCTTTAATATGTCTCCAAACTCGCACCAAATTGTAGTTAAGTATCTATTTAGCCTGACACACTTGTGCATGTTCTTCATTAGTTTCTGATGCTTGCCCCTTTGTAATGATTTCTTGACTCTCCTACACTGTCTAAATCATTATGTCTCTGTAAATACAGGACAATGTGAAGTTATTGTAGAGCTTCAAGACTGTAATGGAAGTTGAGAATGGTACAGTTGTAACATATTTCTCACATGATTTGTTTTTCTAACCTTATAACCTTCCTCTTCTACTGTCTCAAACTATAGTAACACAAAAGACTTTTACCAGTTTCTTCCATTTCTTTTGATCTGGGATCACTACCCTATGTTTATGTCCAAGAAAGAGGTCATTTGTTCCTGTTATAAGCAACCCTTTCCCCGCTTGATATGGAATACCCTATTGGCATATCTAACCGTCAATTAAGTTTATTAATTTAAATATTCTTCTTCCCCCTTAAATCTTGTGCTTGTGGACTAACAGAACGCAAAGTCCTTCACTTCCAGTGACAAAAAT
>NW_010286772.1:41226-66079 GCF_000700745.2 Antrostomus carolinensis
CTCTTCTAATTGCTGAAAAGAAAACCAGCTCTATTTCAGCTAAAAACCAGGACACCGCTCTTTTTTATTTTTTTTCTTTTTTCTTTACAAGTAGGGGGAGAAGGTGCATTGTATGCAGAGATCAAACAGGCAGAGAATAAACTGATATCCTCAGGTTCTTGCATTGCTGTGAGACAATACAACAGTTCTAGTAACATTGGCAGTAATAATCCAAACATTCACACTGACACTAAAAAGGGAAGAGGACAATGGTCTATAAATAATTAAGAGAAAAAAAATCATTTGTTCTCTGTTTAATGCTCAGAGATAAGCTCCTATTTCAGCTTGAGACATGTTACAGCCAAAATTAATAGTCCAAGGTCAGTCTGAGTTTTGCACAGAGCTCTCCTTGAAATAATATTCTCTTGTTCAGAGAAAGGGACTAATCACATCTTTGGTGTAAAGCTAATGCCATAACCAGTGGGGTTTGCGTTAGCTAATGCCTGTGTAGGCTCTGACTTGCAATCCTGTGGATCCGTCTTGTATACTCAGTTAAGTACATTCCCAGTGGTAAAATGCCAGGCTGGAGAAGAGTTCTCCCAAGTCATATTGGGCCAGTACCTATGTGCTGTGGTTTCTTACAAGCACTATAGAAGGGAATGTTGTCTAGAAATTGAAAGACATACATGAGAAATACAAGAAGGTACTATGACCATTTGAGGCCACTTACAGCATTGACCTCTTATTTGGCTGTGCCTTCATTTCAAAGAATGAAAAAGATTTTGTACTGATGTGGGGTCCTTTTCAAGAATTCTCAAGTTGAGGAAGGCCATGCTTATGTGAGCAATACATTCGGTCAGGAGAAAAAAAAGTTTATTAAGAAAACAGAAGTCCACAAACTAAGTAGTGTAAAATAGAAGAAGAAGAAAAATGTGGCAAGAAGAAGAACAGTATACCTGTTATGAAATCCTATGCTTTTATCAATTATTAAATGAAGACAAAACAAAAAAAATCCCCTCATTAGGAAGTACTGCATTATACTTATGGCCCAAATCTTGTGGCTCGCTTGTTTAATATGTATATAGGATGGTTTCAGGTACATGATAAACTACCAGCTTGCCTACTGAGTTCAAGCTGACTTTATTAATACCATCATTAAAAGGGCATGCACAATATTTCATGAATTTAAAAGAAAGAAACTGCTTCAATTAGCATAACTCGGCATAAAGTTCCCAGTAACTAAGTTCAGATTCAGGCACCTGAAGTGTATTAAGTGTGTCAAGAACTGTAAAATGGCTTACTAGAGATACAGTGTGCCCCATTGTGCTTTTGGGTTTGGATTCACAGAAATAGACAGCTATGAATGAGAGACTGTTTCTTAAGTCACCTCAATTTCAGTTTAAATGAGCTGATAGTGATTCATTATATGTAACACAGATTGTTAAGATGGGTGATTTATACCGTGGTTGTGACTTCCAGTTTTTCCCCTGGATCACTTAAAATCTATATACATATACACATATGTATACATTCATATGATTACGATTAAGTAGGCTATTTAAAATACTTGTCTGTCGTGGACCACCTTTCACCCAAGCATAGCTGTTGACACAAATAATTACTTTTTCAACTGATTTCTGCTGTATCAAACAATGGCAGGTGACAGCAGCTCAAAACTCCTCTGGACTCGGAAGGGTTCTGGCATAGCAAAGCCTTATCTGTCTGCTCTCGCTTTGCCGTATTTCAACTTTCAGAAGCTTATGCTGAAAAAGGAATCTATCCATTTCTAATGTAGTCACCTTGCCTGTTTGAACAGCTTATCATCTTGCACCAATACGTTAAGATGACTCTTGTTTGCAGACTAGTTCTACTTGGACCCCTTCAGTCTAGATACTACCTGGATATTCTAGATGGTATATCTGTGCTTGTGGACTAACAGAACACAAAGTCCTTCACTTCCAGTGACAAAAATTTAAACATTGGTATGTTATCAATGTCTCTCTCACAGCGAGTCCCAGAGAGTCTCAGACTTTGCATTTACATCATCTTTCCTGTTGACCTTACTGGCTTTTTGCAATGACCATGTTATTCCCAGGCCTGGACTTTTTAACTCTGTCAGAAATAAAGAATTTATGAACAAACAATCCTTCATGTGTTGGTTTAATGCATCTTCCTTTTCTAACTTAAAACAGTGCAAAGTTTTACATTGACACAATTCTGTCTGGTTCGTTGTGTTTCATAAATTACTAAAAATTTATCAGGAAGTACTGACCATTCTTAGTGTTCTGTGCAGATGTGTGACCTATTTTAATCAAGAATAGCAAACACTGTGATGTGACATGTGCAAGTGAAAGAGATTCACTTTGAACCACCTAGGAAACATCTGTTTATATTTTTCATAAATGAAGAGAAACTTTACTTCATTGTTATGTCCTCTGTTATTAAGGAAAAGACCCCTATAAAAAACCATGGGAATCCAGGTGAATAATGTATTAATATAGGGGGTTATCTTCTATCACTACATTCATAGCAGGTTTGCACAAGGAAATGAAAGCAGGTTCATCTACTGACACTTCCCAAAGTTTCCCCATGGTGGCATATTCCTTCTATTAGAAAAGAACCAATTTTGTTTCCTCTTTATTTACATAAAATAAAGTTAATCCATAGAAGATATGAAATTGGGGGGGGGGGGGGGGGGACGGACGGGACAGAAATGAGTGTCTAAGTCTCAGAGTTGTTCAAATGTTTGTAAATTAATAATTTTTAATGTATTTCAGTAACTTTTAAGAGTACTTCTGAATACAAGATTGCATTGTTGCACTCAGAAGCCCCATCTGAAAAGTACTGACTGCAAATGCCTACTAAAAACACACGTACTGAGTATTTGTCAGACTAGGCTCCTATATGCAGAGAATTGAACTGGTAGATTGATTTTTGCACATTCTCAGCCAAACAAGTAACTTGACCTTTCTAAGAGCATCTTTGTTCGTCTTCACCATTTGGTGTACTATATAAATATATTTATACCAGTACATTTATATTTATGTACACATATATATGTGTATGCATAGATGTATGTATGTGTTTATACACAATACCTATTAGTATCTGTCAGCTGTTATATAATTTTATTTGCAATGTATCTTTACAATCTTAAAGGATACTTCCTTGGACTAGCTGAAACTCACTTGAAACCTTGATTTCTTCCTTTGAAAGTACAAAGTTGCCATTCATTTTTCAATTGTTTTAGGACAAAGAAAAGGCCAGGTGTTAACAAGAAGGAATGTGCTACAGAACAAGTAATTGTTTTACAGTATCTTGTCACAGTGCTTTCAACAGAGCTATTGTTTCAAGCACAAAGCTTTGCCAGTAAGATGCAAGAGATCTGATAATACATTTTTGGTAGCACTTTTGTTTCTGCAGCTGTATCCCGATTGGAGTGGTTAAACATTACATTCAGAAGTAAAAATATTCATCTTCTATAAGGTAATGAGAGGTTATTTTTTACTGTTAACTGCTTACAGAGTGAGCTAACTTGAAGACGTGTTAGTAATTGCTGGCCTCTAAAGCAAACTTCTAAAGTTTTGGCACCAGGCTGAAATTGTGAAGATTCTTAGAAGTAGGCAACTGATTTCATCAAAGCATTTTATGCACACACAGACAGTGCTTTCCTTTTCAGTGAAGCACTTATGTATGTTAAACGAAATGCATGCTGAAGTGACAATAAGTGTGTTCTTCTTTGTTGTTTTTGGGAAAACACGGTGGGGAAAAATGGTGAGGAGAGTAGCATGAAGGGGGTTTTGGTTATTGTTTTGTTTGGGGGTTTTTTGTTTGTTGAAGGGGTGTGTGTTTGTTTAGCTTGGTAATCAAAATAGTCCCAAGCCCACAGGCAGTCAGCTTTATTAGATTAAATGCTTCGGAAAAATCAAATTATAGTTCAGCCTAAACAGCAAAGACATTTCAGGTCCACATCTTCCTGATAGTGAGTAGGGGTTGGTTGAGGGGCTGAATTACTTTGCTGATGTTTAGTCCATAACATATTAGACTTTTCTGCATTTTGAAAGCTTTGCCTGGAATTTACACAAATCCTATTGCACAAGGACTTTGCCAACAATTTTTAATTACATTCAGTGGTAACTGTATGGCTAAGCCTTACACAGTTAGGTGCAAGTTTACGTTTTTCAACACTTATGTGAAGACCTGACATTTCTAATGACTTGTTTGGTACAATAAGGTCAGGTGATTCTGGTGCTTAAGCAATACATACCAGTGTTTCTAAAGGGAAAAGATCAGGCGTGGCAAGTTATTAAAGGAGCTTCAGCATCTCTAAGTGCTGTGGCTTATCCTAGTAAAGCTGTTGCTGTTTTAGGACCTGCTGCTACTTTTGCTGTGGGCCCTCCATTAGCTTTTTGAGTTTCTCTTTCACAATACGTACTGTGATGAACAGCAGGTTTCAGTAACTTCTTATCCCTTAGAAACTGAAGAGTCACTCCTGGCTTAGTAAAGTCACAGGAGTTTTACCATTGTTTTAACTGAACTTCATTCTCACTGGAGACACCAAAGGATGTGTCCTTTGGTTTTACAAATGAAAACAAATTAAAAAATAAGAAAGGAAGATTAAACTAGCTAATCTTTCTGCAGTTCCTGGAGGACACAAAAATCTTTATGTTGAAAGTACATTTTGAAATATGTCAGCTACTTGAAATACTTTATGGAGGATTTAAACCTTTTACTTGTATAATCCAATCATACAATTTTCTCATTATATTAATTTACATTCATGTCTAATGCCTTGCCATTTAGTTCATTGTTGTTACTGGTATCTCTAAGTAAAAATCGGGAGCTCTAATTGTAGATGGAAATGTTGATTGTGCAGTAGCAACACTTTAATATTGCCACCAAAAAAAATAGACATTAGCACTGCAGGAGAGTCTCCTTCTCTTCAGAAAGTGCACTGTAGTCCCATTCTTTTTCATCTTTTGTTCTATATTGTCCTTACATCAAGTAAAAAGAGCTCAAATTATTATGGCCTTCAAATGGAGCATAATATCGCACACTATAGAAAATAGTAAGTGAGAATTTTCTCCAGGTTTTGAGATATTAATATTACATTTCTGCCAACCATAGATCATTGAGGGACAAATTGACTTTGCAAATATATTTAACAGTGGATAATATAAACACGAATGTACCTCTGTTACTCTCTTGGAAACATTTGATCATTCTATCAGATCTACAAGCATGCATTTTAAAGAGGGCAGAGTCCATAGAATAATTATCTGCTTTTACCACAATATTTAATGAACTTTAGTCAAAGTTTGTCTCATGATAGCTACCCAGCATCAAATAAGATGATTATTCAAGTTTTGAAATTAAAGTTCCTAGCTCAACTGCTTGGGTGACTTACAGAAGTAGAATATTCTAAGTTATTGGCTACTAGATTAATAAGTTCAGAGACGAGCTTGTAGGTAAAGGCAAGAACAGTATCAAGAAGGGTGCAAATATGCCCATACCCACCACTAGTTGCTCTTTCTGAAGAAAGTGGCTCCTAATTCTTCTGTAGTGAATGCATAGTGCCCAGAGAAAAGGGAAGGGTATACAGGAGGAGAGAACTAGAGAATTATCACTGATTTCTGCAGAAATAAGACATAAAAGGAAAAAAACTTAACAAAGTTATTTCACATTTCCCAGAGTGTCAGTGCTGTTAATGCAGAGAGGGCTGTTCTTCAGGCTTTAGAGAAGATAAGTCATATATTATTGATAAAAGGGATTTATTTTTAATTTGTTAGAAGGTGTTTTTTGTGCCCTGGTGTGCTTTTCATTGAGTGTGTTAATTTTTCATTATCACTATATATGTAGCTCTGTTGTATCAAAAGAGAGTATTTTCTACTCTGATTTCTGAGCAAATGAGAATGGAGAATGATGCTGCTGTTAGTAAATGTGATGTTACGGATCTAGGTTCCCCAAAGGTGATGTCGTTAATGGTGAATCCTCAGTGAATACAAAGGTGACTTGGGAAATCCCCTTCAACAGGTGACTGGTTCTTTTGTACCCCATTTGGCACACTTATAAGGTGCTTTCTTTATCACCCCTGGTTTTTAAGATAAGTATTTTGAAATGTTGACTTCCTCTTACAATTTTGGTCAGTGACTCAAGACACAAGAAACTTTTGATTTCCTGGGTCTGACTAAAATCTCAGAGCTTTACACAAACTCACAGGTGGTTTTAATAGTGTGTTATACTCTTGAGTATATTTTTAAGGTTTTGGGGGAAATATATTTCTAAAAAGACCATTTCCTAAAGCCTACCAAGGAATGCAGCTAATGCTAAGCCTCGTGTCTATGTTACGGTCAGCTTCATAGTAACCGTTGTTCTCACTTATTTTTCATTGTATTCTTTGCTGTCTTCTTTGTGAAAAATGTACCAAGGATCCAAATGGAACCCACTCACAACAGCTGTGGGCTTGTAGTTAAACTAATAATTGCAGTGAACTACTCTGAACATTTTAGATAGATCTATGTTGCTATGAATTTAAAACTTGTATTTAGCTCCTGTAATTCCCTGTGCTCAGATTTTCTAATGAACTAACACTTAATGTAAGGATAAATTCTCATCACAAAGCACAGCTCATAACTGTTTAAGTTCAGTTTATGATCTGTTGATTGGCTAAGGCTGAGTTAATTGAAAGTAATTATAAATAGACAATTTGCAAACCGTGAAAAAGAAAATCAAAGTGAAAAATTAAGCCTCCATGGTACAATTCAGTGAGTCTTATAGTTGGAAAAAATAAACTATAATGCAAACATAATTCCTCAGCTACAATGTTCTTCCCACTATTATTATTTGAAAAATAAATGCAAACAGATACAGCACTTTCTACTGAACAGCAGGTCCTCTTGGCACTAAATCACACTTTCTTCCTAGACTTGCCCTAAATGGGATACCACACTCTGACCCCAAAATACAATTGGAAGAACACAGATCTTAATTAAATTTAAAAAAAAAAATGACCAAAAAAACTCCCCAAAAAGCCCCTTTCAATGTGATTGTATTAATATCACCTAGGGCTTATGTCCTTGTTTATTTGAGGTAGCTTTTTGGAGTTGCTTATTCAAATGGAAGTGTGTATTGGATTAGGAAGGGTGATGAGCACTTACCTCAGAGTGCAAATGGGCTCTGGGTTGTTCTTGAAGAGGCATTTATCCATTATAGGATTGGGCAATTTGGAGGGAACAAAGCAGATGAGAGACTTGGCTTGGCATTTTTTGTACGCACAGCTTGAGTAACAGTAGGATCTCGTGGATATAGCACCACACTGGAAACCAGTGAATCTGAGTCTGCTATGAACCCAGGATGAGACCTTTTGCAGACTGCATCATTTATCATTCTTTCCACTTATTTTGACCTGAAAGCTTTAATTTTTAAACTCTTCATTAATAGGATTGCCTCTGTATGTTGCTGTGATAGTCAGACACCCATGGATTGGATTTGGCTGGGGTGTCTGGTAATTGTATAAAGTAAATAATGCTACTGGAGAAGATGAAGAGGTGACTTTTGTCATCTTCTAGCTGTTTATAAAGCTCCAGACATAGCCTTAGTGTGACAGAAAATAAGAATGAGGATAAGGGTATAGGGCAAGTAATCCAATGGCATAATGGCCTATCTAGACTCCAGTACTTACTACAGAAACCAGTTCATTATGTATGTACTTACTCCACAAAGTGATTTTAAAAGAGCTTTCTACCCACTCACCTGTTCTGTTTATGTTATCAAAACATTAACATAAATTTTAATTACATAAGCCTTGCATGAAATCTCGTGGGCAGTTGTCTTACTGCTTTCATCAAAAGTCATCATAAATATAGAGAAATTTTATGAACAGTGACCAGTTACCCAGATGTCTACAGCACTGTATAGTGTCATCCTTTTCCTAGAACAAGGATACCTTCCAAACTCATCTCTTAGTTTTGATATCTTACAGATCCCAAAGCATTGGCTTACTTCCATGGCTGTGCCAAGAAACCTTGCTTCTTCTAAAAGAAGCAATATTATTCTACAAGAATAATATAAATATCTAGGAGCACCTTTTTAATTGCTAGTCTATCAGTCTGACCTTAAAGAAAACAACCTTATATTCAGAATTGCTCCCTCAGTGGACTCTGTATATCTGGAATTGATAAAGATAGAAAGAAAAACAATGCATTTTGCAGGTTATGACAGGATTTTTTGTAGATTCATTTGGCTTATATCAACAGTGAGCCCAAGGCCAGCAGATATTCTGCAGGTGAGATCAGTCCTCTAATTGTAACTGCAAAGTGCTAATGGAGAACTTCAGGAAGATTTGCAGCAGATCTTGAGTTCATCTGAAAGTATTATTTATTGGCTTCCACAATTGAAAGCTTTGCATCATCCTTCCCTTTGTGAGGTGTATTGCTGTGTTGCTGCCTTGTTATCTTCTGCCTGTTGTCCTCATATGCAAATAGATACAAGCCCCCCAGAAAAAGAATTTCAAAATTTATTGACTCTAATCAAAACCACTGTGTAAGTCAGTAAGTTGTATGTATAGGTTTAGAATTTAATTTCTTTTTATCTTTCTTCCTTCTTGCAGCCAGTGGAGGATATATATAGACCCTGTGTCAACTAGTCATTTAAAGGCAAAAATCCAAACACTGCAATTCTGAATATTTCAAAATCTTTGTATTATGGACTTTCTTAAAAAAATGAATCCTATAAGTAAATTGCATGATATGAGGAAATATCTGCCTAGCTGTGCTTGGTCTTATTAACATGGGAGCTATTACTATCAAACAAAGTGTGTCCAAGAGTACATAGCTGACTCCTAATTCAAAATCCAATGCTCATCAAAATCTGTGAGGATGTTTGTATAAGCGAAAACAAAAATAGCTGAAGGAGTCTCTTATAGGTGATCATTTATTCAATATATTTACAGTCTTTTTCCTCTTTATGGAATAACTATTGTAAGTTGCTTCATTGTGCTGGTAGAATTTAGTCTTCTGTTTCATTGAAGCTAAGCTGCTGTTTTCTGGTAAATATTGTGGCAATTTTTTTCTTTAACAAAGTTTCCTTGGGCAGCTAAAATTCATCATGAATGGAGGGCTTCTACCTACTGATGTTTGTAATGCATAGCATAGACATTCATTATAAGTAGAGCTGGTCAAAA
This sequence comes from Antrostomus carolinensis, assembly GCF_000700745.2. Classification (NCBI taxonomy): domain Eukaryota; kingdom Metazoa; phylum Chordata; class Aves; order Caprimulgiformes; family Caprimulgidae; genus Antrostomus; species Antrostomus carolinensis. Next base: position 50,387 of record NW_010286772.1, read on the forward strand.
TTATTTTTGGACAGAAGAAAGACTTCCTACAAAACTTAACATTTGCAGCTTTTTTGGGGGTGGGAGGACATTACTATTAATAATAATTTTGCCTGAAAGTTGAGAGTATTTTACTAAGGAGACACTTCTGTTTCCTGCCTTACTTTAGGATGTGCTACTGTTACGATTAATCTTCACATTACACCTAACAGCAGCTGTGGTTTGTGTAACTCATTCTGGGATCTTTGTGTTGCTTGCTAGCTTACCTTTTCCATGATCTACCAAGGTCTGCACTTCACCTAATTTGTAGTGCATCCTGGCAACTAAGGGGGCATGTCTATGCAGCCATATCAGCATGCTATTGAGCACTTGATTGAGGTTTACCATACTGAACATTCACATAACAAATACTCTAGAGCACACTGGCACAGAACCCAAGCATGGAAGAAATAATTTAATGAAAACAAACAAACAGAGAGAGCTGGCTCAGCCATTTAGGTATTATGGATCTAAGGACTGTCTGAACCACAGTGATTACTGCAGCACACTAGATAATGCAATTTAAGTGTAGTCTAATTTGAAAGGAAACGCTGTACACTTCCAAACCACGTAAGAGCAATCAGCATTTTGGTATGGCTTTCTTTGTTTGTTTGTTCCCCAGAAACTTCTACCCAAGAAAAATGTAGGTATTTGAGCACTCTACACAATTCAAGAGAAAACCTGTACTAGAATGGTAAAATACACCATAATGAAGCAGTTCTTAGTTTCATCAAACTCTGTAACAAATGTGTCTAAAATATTTTTGAACAAGATATCTGCCCGCTTTTGGCATTAGTTTGCATCACCAAAACATACACAATTCAGGATAGAACCATTATTGCTAAGAGAACTAAATTAGGACTTTGACAATAGCTCACTTTCAGGAAAGTATATAGTGATGTACATTAAGGGATGATAAGCGGCATTTTATACCATCTAGAGATTAAAAATGTGGGTTTAAAGCATCAATCTGCAAATAAAGCCATCTAACAGCAAGTAAAATGAGAAAGGTGATAAGGGTGTCATGATTCATGGCATGAGCCAACTGCATTATGAATGATCAATGAACATTACCATCAGAACAATGTCATGTTCTTACAATTATGGTGCATCGTAAATGCAAATATAATTGCTCTGTATATAATGAAATACAAAAGCCACATTTAAATAATAATGTTAAGGTTGTGATCCAAACTGGCAAAATCTTGAGTAGTCAGCTAAGCTGACATGATCTCATTCTTAACCTTTTCACTGCTGTCAGAACAGAAATGAGTTTGCAGAAAGTGTGTTTATGAAACAAAAGGATTTGCTGATGATATTGGAAATGTGTGTTTGTTCTTAGTAGATGGGAGGCCAAAGCAAATAGGTATAATTTCTTCTCCTCTATTTTGAGGTCGTCTTATTGATTTTGCAGTTGTGTAACGAAGAGAAGAGGTGAGATAAGTTATAATACAGTTGATTGTATGGACGGAAAAAGAGACCGCAAGAATTACAGTGCGGTAACAGAGAAATGGTAGCAGACAGCAAAAATCCCTATGTACATCCAATGAGTGTCTTTGTTTAATTTTTGATACCAGTGCAGAAATCATACTGCTAGAAATGGGTAAGGTGATATTTCAGTTGTTGGTCTATCACTTACTCAAAGTATGCAGTGATATACAGGAGTATATACACTTCATAATTAATTTAGTTCTGCCACGTTACTCCAGTGGGGAGGCAGTGCAGTCTGCAGTTTTCATGCCACTTCTTTAAAAAGCCATTGTACATGTTTCTAATATTAGCCAGTGTAAATAAACCGCAAAATGGAGAGGAAGATGTGATCAGCTGTACAGAGGCCAGCTGTATTGCATTTCTTTTGTTTAAGGAGCATAAAGGAGTAAGGAAAACAACACAGATGAAATCTTGGCATCAGTGTAATCAATAGCAAAGCTGATCTCAATGACATCAGGAATTCTTCCCAACAATCATTCCTGAACAAGTACTCTCTTGTGATGGAGTCGCTATGTAATTTTGCTAATGTTGATACTGTGGTTCCTTGCATTCCTCAGGTCATTGTGCATTCCTCTTTCCTGGTTCACCCTGATATTCTGGTATAAGCATAAAGTAATATTCCATGTGAAGGTAGAAATACATATTTTTTTAGGAACTCTGGGTCTTATAATGGCTTACAGTTCCCTGGTTTCTTGACACAACCAGTTATTAAAAAAGGTCAGATTGCCTCAGCTGGTTGAGGACTGACAGCTGCTGTATTCATAGCATTCAGGAGGAGAATAATGATGGAATACTTCAAAACATTTTTTTTTTTTTTTGACAGATTGTCCATGAACTGTGGCATTAAAAAGTTCCCATCTGCCATAAATGACTTTAAATACATACATATTCTAAGTTAGTCCCTACCTATTGCTATAGATTTTAATAGGAATGCGGTATCAGAATATTATTTTACATTCAAATATTTAAAAGCCTAGTGAAGGACCAAACCACTAAATTTATCAAATATTCTCCCTAATCTTCTGACTATAAGGGTCTTTAAAAATTAACAAGGTCTATTATCACCTGATGCCATAGGAGGAGACATCGGTGTAACTATCATGTGCAGTCAGAAACAAGTAGAATGCTACCTGTTAGAAATATGGTTAATAAAAAAACACTGCTATGGTACCTGTGGTGCCTTTTGTGGCATCATTGCAGTATGTTAAATTGTCTAAAAGTCTCCATTAAATGCTGCATGAAAACACTTGACCCTTTATTATTATTAAAACTTACTAGAATTTCAGCATGTCGGTGGCTGAGCTGGAAAAAGCAGTTAAGTTACAACGAGGCCTTTCATGAAGATAATACCTCTATCTATAAAGTACAAGGCGCATTATGACTGCATACAGTAATGAAGTGCTTGACCCTTTTAGTCCTACAGTTTCCCCAAATTGATAATTTTAACATTAATAAGAGTGTTGTCATTATGAAGAATATTTTATTTCTAGGCAACTTTAGTTTGGTTTAGAATGTAGTTATAAAATATTAAAAAGTTTTCATTCAAAGAGTACATCTTTGTAAAACTCTGTGTGGTATAGATATTATTTATTTCATATTCTGGTTATAATACACATCATGTGCAGGGGTGTTTCAGGCATTCAGGAACAAGCTGTCTTCCAAGAAGCTCACTGTCAACTGTCCTGATCCTGAGTGAAACTAAACAGTTTCTGTCATAGTGCTGGCTGATTCTTGCAGGAACGTGGGACACTTTTTGTTTTGTTTTGTTTTGTTTTTTTTCCTTTCTTACCCTGGCACTACACACTGAAGGACAGATGTATAGACAGGCTGGGACATTAGGAATAGAGGCAAAAACACCTAAGGAAATTATGCACAAATGAACTCAATTTTCTTTAGATTTTTGAGAGAGACTTTTCAGAGGGCAACTGTATAAAATAATAATTTCATATAAGAGTAAGAGGAAATGTAACAGAAAGGATGATCATAGTAGAGCTGTGTTCAGCTTTTCAGAAGTTATATGACTAAATTAAAACAAAAGTTCTTCATTCATACATAATAATCATCATATGAAATCATGTGTGATCTTTTTCACTCCTAATTGGTAGCAGATATATGTGTGTACATATTGGTTTTGATTACTTGTGTTGCACAGTGGCTGAGCTGTAGGCCCCAGTAAGGCAATCTCCATTCATTTTTTTGCTGTCAACACCTGTTTCTTTCAACTACCTCTTGCCTTCAAAGATGAAACTTATATATAAAAAAAAATAGAACTTAGGGAAGATAGAATTCAATCAACTCAGTAATTCCCAGTAGCAATAAAACATTTTATGATTGTTCTCTCTCCAATATGTTCTTCTCACTTAACAAAGATTTTTGCCTGGGAACTTGCTTAGCTCTATTAAAGGAGAGGAGGAGGCAGGCTGTTCCCCTTCACACCTGCTAATTTTCCATGGCCCTCAGGAGTGAGCTCCCTGGACTCATAAATAAAGGTCAAATTCCCGTGAAATCACAAGACTCACAAAGACTGAGGTTACAGTTGCACTGTCTAAGTGTGAGCTGTAAGGGGGGCACTGTTGTTACTCGTGATTTTGTAACTTGTAACCAAAAGCCCCATATTTCTGTGTGCTTTAGAAACTTACCTGAAACCCACTTGGAAGTGCTGTAGGCATCTCACTGTACCAAGTTCCTCTACACACTGCAGGTTGCCCACATTTTGCCTCAAATTTCATGCCATGTTATTTGCATGATGTGGAATTGATCCTTGCTATGTTTATCTAGAAAGAGTTTATATGATAGCACTCTTTTTTCCTTTGACTTAAAGAACAAGCAACACAAAGGAAGTATAAGTCAATAGTTTTTTCTAGCAACTTCATGGCCAGTGAGGAAACGTGTTGGCTGAATTTAGCATGTCCATCTTGGGAACACAAAGCAATTTGCAAAGACTGTAGAAATGAGCTTGCATTTAGGATGTAGCTTCTAGGGATGCATTCAAGTGCAAGCTTACACCAGCCATTTGGTATCCCTTTTCACTGCTTCAAACAGAGCAGTGTATCAAACATCTCTGCCACCTTCTCACCTACGCCATAGAAGCAGATATTGCTGATTGGTTTGTAGGTTTGGTTTGGTTTTTTTTCCTTCTCCTACTCACATATTTTAGGTGTTGTGCTTTACAGTATATCCTGGTGCTTGACTATGGAAGAATCACAAGCTTTTAAATTATATAAATATAAACAACAAAATAGGTCTATACAGGAATAAAAGTGTGTGTAATTGCACAAAGGCAGATATTGGCCATTGAATTTGCAAAGCTTAACTTTTTTTTTAATGGGTATGTTTTCTTTTGAGGTGTTTGGTTTTGGTTTGATTATTTTGGGTTTTTTTTGGCTGGGGGTGAGCAGGTCAGCAGAGTGAGCCCAAAATGTTTCTGGAACAGAAAACCCATTTCAAACCGTGTACCTTGAAGGAAGAGCATATTGATGCTCCTTCAGGAAAATGCACATTTTCCTCCTATCACACACCATCCTCATTCTTCCTTGCTGCTTTTTCTGCTTCATCCGGATGACTTCAGTAGACTTGAAATAAGTTAGCTGTTTGTGGGGCTGGAGAATCCCAGGCAGCAAAGTGATATAAGAGGGGTGTACTTATGAGGCAGCATGGGATCTACCTTACCTTTCTCTGAAACTATCACCTCCCACTCAAAGGCAGATATTGCAAATTGCCTATTAGTTTCCCCTTCATTATTTCATGCAATGAATATCTTCTTCTTTTTTTTTTTTTTTTTTTTTTTCTGTAGTGTGGGGCTTTGTTTTGTTTTGTTGTGTATTTTTTGGTGGTTTTGTTTGTTTTTGTTGTTTTGGGGGGTTTGACATATTCCTTGCTGCTCAAATGCTGTTTTACACCTTTCAAGGAGCATTGGGACATTCTTATTCATCAGATGTTCCAGAGCTGGAAGTGTCCTTTCTCCCCAGAACTGGAGGGAGAAAGGTTTTGATGTAAATAGTGCTGATATCTGGAAATACCTGAGACAGGTAGAAGGGCTATTCCTCAGTGTCAAATACAAAGGAGAAAAAAAATGTTTTTAACTATTTTAAGTTCCCTGTAACAGAAGGAGTGCTGGACTTCCACAAGAACTTGTGATTCAGATCATAAATCTGTAATACCACTTTATAAATCATTCACAAAATATGCACCATGATTAATTTTTTTCCTGATGGAGGTTATTATGAGAGAATATGAAATAAATGCATTTTTAATAGGGTCTGATAGCAAAAGCATTGTCTCTTCAGGAGAGACCAGAGTACCAAAATAAACCTCTGCTTGCCCATGTGTTAATTAAACTGGCCTACCTCCTTTGTCTCTACTTCCCTTCTACCTGTTACACTGATAATTGGCTGCTGGGAGTCGAAAATTAAATTGCAAGCTAGTGAATGTTGTGAGAGATAGAAGAAACTATGTATTCACACATACTGAAGTGAGAGGGGGAGAGAAAGAAATGCCATCTTCATATATTTTTGTATAGTCTCTTATGAATTGTTTCTTCCTTTATTTTCCTCTTGTCTTCTTTGTTGCTATTCCATAGTACTATGAGACAGGATATTCTCCTGGTGTTCTGGTTTCTGCTATAGTCCGGAATTTTCACAGAGAATATGGATTTTTAGCCTAGAGATGTTTGAATGATTTAAAGTAAATCTGACCTAAAAGTATTTAAAAGATGTTTATCTAACCTCAGCCTATAAACCTCTCCAGCTTTTACCTATTTCTACTCAAGCTCTGTGTTGTGAGCTACTACACAGACACCTGCTTCATTTGTCTTTGGGAGCTGATATCCTAAAGGTCATAGTTTTGTGGATGTGCTTGGGTGACCTAAATGTAATAAATTGCACTCACAGCTATTTATGCCCAAAGTTTCCATGGTTTCACAAATTCAGGCCCCAAACCCTGAGTCAGAGTCTAAAGTACTCTGTTCACAATCTTGCATCCACGTGTGTGTGATAGCTGTTTAAACTGAGACAAATTTCAGGTCATGAATCTATACAGTCAGTCACAGACAGTGACTGACTCCTATTCCTTGGCATTGCTATTCATCAGATACAAGGGTTGTATCTAAACAGCCATAATTTTGTATAACAGAAATAAGGTCATTAAAGTAGTGAATTATCAGAGCCTCTACCTCCGGAAACCACCTGTCTTTGGCATGTCTCTAGAAACACAGAAGTATTATCTACTGACAAAATTCTATCTATTATTGCTATCTCTTCATTATTTCAACTAGTGCCTGTATTACTCCATCAGATTGCTGTGCCTGACTTGATATTGTATGCTTTTATTATTACTTTCTTTCAAAGTATTGAACTTCCAGGAACAGAAATATTGAATTCTCCCGTCATGATATGTTATTTGTGACTTAACTTCCATCCAACATTAAACAGCTTTTTATGTTCTAACATAGTCCCAAATCTATATATTTAGTGCCTGATCTAAAGCCTGTTCAAACCCCTGAAAGTCTCTGTGGAATTGGGATTCACATAAGACCTTTAATGCTGCTAAAATATACTACCTGACTTAAGGTGTCTTTGAGCAGTAATTACTGAGGAGGAATTGCAGTGACTGAAGGCTAGGCAGAAACACCTGGGGTTCATTTGGAGCTACTGGAACATTCATTACTTACTGTGGGGAAGGTCTATACTCCCCAAGATACAGGCAGACTTAGATTTCATTGTTTGATGTAGTCTTTGAAATTGTATAGCAGATTTCTGTAAATGGATGAAGTTCTTAATTAAATGAGTAAAAGTATACTGCAATTGGTACAGTGACTGCTGTGTTGTTTCGTGAGCTGCTGAATAGAATTAGTTTTAGCCTTATTCATTTTTTGATGCTGTTGTGTCTCAGGCATTTGCAAATAATTTCTCTGTCACAAAAGTTGATGAGAAGGAGAGAGGCGATTAGTGAAGCAGGGAGGTTGGTAGCTGAGGGGATGCCGAATTGTCATGGAATTGTAGGTAAGGACACAGACCAAATGTTTCCTCAAAATAGCCAGCACTGAAACAGTTAAGAGTGTGGGGAGGGGGCACCTCTGGGTTTTGGTTAACAAACATTTGAGACAAATAGACTACTTTTTGCTTTCCAGGGCTATCATGTCAAACAGTGTACAGGTTGTGGAGGAGAAAGCTGAATGAGTTTACATGCAATTCATGTTTTTCATGTTGCTCTTAAAGCTGCAGGATCTGGAATATGCCTAAAATAAAAAATCAGTTTTATAGTGATTTTGGGGCAAGAAATGAATTTTGACCACAAGTTCCAGATAGATAGAATGAAGCACTACAGCATGGTTAATCCCAGTTTCACTCACAGTTTTGTTTCTATAGGCCCTGGGATTATGCCACAATGAGTATAAAAGACATTCTTCCATGGCACCAATTTTCCTTCATAGCTGGGAGATACTGGCTTTTATTGTTCTGTACCCTGAGGGTTACAAATTAACTCAAGGGAGCAGCTATGTAAACATTACAGTCAGAGACTGGAAATGAAGGCATAACCTTCTCAGCCCTCTGTGAAGGACTTGCAGGGTGAGGCAACCTTTAGGAACTTAGGCTAGAAGGGAGTTCAGCTAGCCGAGTAATCTCAGGCTGCGACAAGGACAAGTCCTGCTAGACCTTCCCTTACAGAGGCTTTGGGATCAAGCATTCATTCCTGCCTGAGAGACAGACTGCAAGACTGAATCAGGCATTGCAATAGCAACAAATCTGCCTTCAGGATGCCATCCAAATCCATCACTCCTTAAGATAAAGCCAATATTTTACATAGTTATAGTGAATTTGTCTCATCAACTTTGCAGAATCTGAATCATCTAAGTTTTTCCTAATTCTGAATAGATTGGTTGGTAAAGCAAAGTAAATCTAAGTAGTAGTGTTAATAAAATAAATAAGTAAATAACAATAAGTAAAGTAAGGAAAATCCAGCACAAAGTCTCTGACTGCTACAGCTGTTGCCTTCTGTTTTTTCTAGTGCAATTATTTATTTGCCTGACTGAAAAACCTGTCTTTGGTTTAACCCTAATGAATTCTAAAACAAGTTATAAGAAGCAGGTAAAAGACCTCTAAAACTAGTTTTAATTAAAAAATAGGTGGAAAACTATTCACTAAATAGCTTTCTGATGAAACTGATGAAGCAGCTACATTGCACAATAGTAGGAATGAATAAGTTGAGATGGATGGTATAGTACAAAATAAACAGTTATTTTAATCCTGAAGTCCTATTTACCAGAAGTAATTTCAGAACATTAGCTTTAAAAGACTAAAAAGTTCCTAGGAAGTAGCAGTGAGTCCGTTTTACAGAAGTTATGTCAAGAAGGAGCTAAGGAATTGCTGTGCTGTTCTGTCAGTAAGTAGAATTAACTGACAATTGACTTTAACAGGAACTGATTTAATTCCTCAAAGTTACTCCTTATTCATATACATATATACGTGTGGAGGGTTTTGTTTTACTTATTTTATTAAAGCTGACTGGTTTTGGAGAAAATATTTCTTTTCATAGGCTTTTTTGTTTGGGTTTTATGGGGGTTATTTTTTGTTTAAGTGGGTTTTTTTTTTTTTTAATTGGTTGGTTATTTTTTTAGGGGCTGTTTTTGGCCTCTCCAAAACTTTTGGAATCTCCCCACTAAACTTTCCATAAATAGACTTTTTATTAACAAAAAAAAAAAAGTCTTGTATATTCTTATATCAGACTTTTCCATTTTACTGAGAAATAAAGGAAAAAAAAACCCCAAACTATTGAGTTTTTCCCTTTTTAAGCACTTCTATCTTTGCATAAAATCAAAAGCAAAGATAATAAAATTGGAATAGAAGCATGTTCTACCCAGCCTACCCTGATGCAATTAATAATTAAGATCAAATGGCTTGTAAAATACCTACCAGTATGATTAAAATGCTATGAAAAGGTTGCTGTAAGAATAATTGCTTTTTGTTTAATGTAACCAAAAAACAAATCCATGGTTCAATATCTTTTGTGTTGTATGTTTTCTGTTTTTAAAATTAATGTGACATAAGGCATTCTTTATGCTAATGTTATAGCTCCTTGGACGAGTTTAACACCATTATCTTCTTTAATGAATAATTCATTCCCTGTTGAAAACTTAACTATATCATTTTTACAGTGTGTAAATGAAACTTAGAAGTGCAATTTAACTTTAAAGAACTTCAGATTGTAGAGAATTCTCGTAAACCACCAAAAAGTGCTGTGCTAGTAATACTGTCTTGTACTGAAGTGTAAGCACATTACAGTGAGCATGTTTGCAATTTTTAATTTTGCTGCTTCTTTAAAAAAAAAAAAAATCTTGGAAAGTATTCCTGGTTGATTTTACTTTATTAGTATTTTATATACTTTTAGTTATGTCTTCCTTTGAAAATAAAAATATTATTTGTAAGCACAGCAAAGCTCTTCTCCTCGTTGTCCTTAACTATTGAAGAATAACTGCTGTGGGAAGATGGTAAAAAAGAAGCAATACTCTTTTTCCCACAGTAGATACTAGCCTCCTTGTAAGAAAACCTCTGACAGTCAAGTGCTTGGTGCAAGTGAGAGGAAAGATGGATGGATCCTAGGAGCTCTTCAGATTTTAGGTTGTGTCCAATATTCTTTCCTACTTAAGCAGGTCATGTCTGCAGTTTCATGTGGAGTTATTTGTCCTTCTGTAGTGATCCCTACATGTTGACTGGAACATTGCGCTTTGTGATTTTGTGTGCCTTCCCCATTTCCAGGAAAGCTGGGTTCTGAATCTAAACTACTTTTCCTCCCTAAAAATGAGATAATGGTTTTTTAGTTAATGTGGGTATGGGAGAAACAAAATGGGGTATGATATTGCTGGAGAATGATCAGCCAAACAATCGTGATATCATGTTGACCTTAAAGCTTGGTCACAGTACCTGATAATCAATTTCAAGTTTTAGGAGGAACATTTAGTTAATGGATCAGTCCTGTGCTATCTTCTTAACGTTGGAATATGCATGTTTATATTTGCACATCACACTTGAATTTAATTACAGTTTTTGTGGACTTTATTGCATATAAGTAAGTTCATATAAATGTTACAATTCTGATATCAGATGAAGAATTTTACTGGGCTGTAGGGCTCAATTTTTTTGAGGTTACTGTACGTAAGGTAACTTTTAGGTAACTGTACATAAGGACAGTTAACTGGAACATGTATTTATATCTGTGTAGCAATGACTTGTTTCCTGATGCTTATTGAGTGTCACCTGTAGTGAGACACGATTGATTGCTGTGCTTTGATAATAACGTGACTGAAAGGGGAACTGCAGGGCTGGGGGATCAGATATAAGTCCTTGTGGGCAAAGAGGTAAATGATAAAACAGGGGACTGTTCAATAGAGGCATTTTCCATGCACTAATTTCATGCTAAGCCATGCCTATTTTGAAAGTTTCCTGATATCTCTAAATCAGCTATGGAAGCTGGGGATGTATCTTACTGTGCAAGTTGTTTTTATTCTCAGTGGAGATAATGGCTTCTGGGTACCGGAGAGCAACATGTGCCCCTTCTTCCTAGGGGAGCACATTATCAGCTTTATTTTTATTTTGTCCTTGCAACACATTTTCATTTTAGACATTTTAAGACTGAGAGCTGCAATGTTTTATAAAACCCCACTTCACAAGTGTGTTTGTGCTTATTCCTTTTTATCTCTCCCCTCCCTTTCCTTCCTTCCTTCCAAGGTCTCAGAATTTGCAAGTCAAAGGACTCTAAGGAGTATTTATCTTAAGTCAGGAAAGAAACTGACCAAAAAGCAAACAGCTGTACTTAATTATTTAATTTATTTACTGTTGTTCTCTGCTAAAGGTAAATAATTTGTCAGGTGCATTATCCACACAAAAGAGTGAGATTGGGTCACGAGGAGATATGAATCATAACACTTTGCATAATATGCTGTCCCTCTGAACATATCTGGCTGTGGACAGAAAACAGTGTTTCTTCAAATGAAAAATAAATCCTGTAGTAGGATAGTCTCCTAACAATGGCAATTCAGCATTCTTGACTTGGCTTCTGGATTTGTGATATTTTTGTTTTATTTCCATGAGCTATCATTACTGAAAGCTTCACACTTGTCCATCTGCACATTGTGAAACAGGAGCATTTTCATTTTTCTCTCAAATCAGTCATTTAGTATATGAAATGCTTTATGTTTTTCTAACAACTTTGGATTGTACAAAGCATTGAAATAATCCAAGTTTATCCTACTTTTTGATCCAGAGTTCATGCTCTCGTCTCCTCCTTTATGTTCTGTTCTCTTTTAGTTAAATGAAATCCTTTGAAGTTGAGCACACAGAAAAATTCATTTTTACTGTGAATAACACAAGCAGTGATCACCATCAACTATTACATAAGAGATTAGCTTTGTCATTAAGAGGCATAATCCCTATAATACTCCTATTCATCAAGTAACATTTAAATGAAGAAAATGTGTGCAATTTAGTCCATAATCCTGGCAATTGTTATTAGAATGTTATATAGAACTCAGGTAGGCTGAGTGAAAAAATAATTAGCACACCATTTTTCTCTTCTTTGTTATTATTAGCTTAAAATGGTCAAATGTAATTTAAAATCACTCTTAAATAGCTCCATTTTCCAAACCATTATTGTGTATTTGCTGGTCTCTAAGTTGTATTTGGCTCTCCCTGTTTTAGTGGATTTACTGATCTGTGACGCATTTCAATATTTTCCTCAAATACAAGATAAGGCGGTGCAAACATGATTACGTAAGATAATTCCTTCAGTCATTGCTTTGATACCAGAATTATGCATTCACTAGAAAATAAAGGTGACACTTTTGCTTTCTGACAAAAAGCTCTGCTTTAATGATATGGGATATATAATTTCCTGAAAACTATAGCAGAATGGTGGTATTCAGAGAGTTGAGGTAAATGCATGTTTATGAAACACATGCACAGAAGACAGGTTAACATGAGCCACAGCAGCCAAAAAGCAAGACTGTATATAAATGGTTCAGAACAAGATCTGAATTAAGGCACTGTGTAGCCTGGATAGAAATGAGACTTTTGTGTGCATGCTGCCCATCTGTCCCTGATAACTTTTGAATTTGCTGGTTAATTTTAACCAGCTCTGAAGGAAGAGTCAAGGTCTCAAAGGTCATTAAGTTCTTATATAGGCCCTGAAAATCAGTAGCAAAATAGAAGAGGGAGATCCAAATGGATATTTCCTCCATAAGCAGCTGGCAGATTTCAGACATAGTAGGTTCTGCTTGGCAGCAGCCAGGCAGTGACTGCCTGACACTTGCACAGCCAAGATAAGCCAGAGAGCACTCTGCCCTTTGGCTATGGGGGATGCTACAGAAAACACAATGGGGAGCTGCCAGGGAAGAGGGATGTGAGAGAGCAGGAGTATGTAGGGTACAAATCCACTGGGAATGCTATTCCTACTGCTTATTTGTTTTACTGTACGCTCTGCACTCTGTGTATTGGCAAGTCTTGAGCAAGATTGAACCCAGACCTGAATAGAAGCAAAACAAACAGTGTAGGGCTGTACATTGCACATAAGCAACCAGATAGTTTTACAAGGAATTTCACCCAGCTTAAATCACCCTGGAGTTCCAATTAAATGTGAAAGAATTACATGTAAGGAACAGTAGTGCAGCAATAGCAGACCTTGTGACTGAAAATCAAGATGGTTGAATCAAAACTCAGCCCTATTTATTAAGGCATAAGAGGGTTCTATAAGATATGAATTTGAGACTGATCTGAAGAACAGAGGGGAGACATCATGTAATTTCATGAACACATGTAAGCAAAAATTGAGGAGACACATATTTGAACAATCCCCTATAGAGAAGTTACCTTTCTGAAGTAGGAAAGGCAGGGTTGAAGAGCATCTATTAAAATGGAAATACAATAAGAAACTTAGTCTCAGGGCTTAGGGAGAGAGAGTAGAAGTTTCGTATCTGGTGAGCAGGAAAGAAAAAAGAGCATCAGTGTTGCTACTTTCCTCATATTTTTGTGTCATGGCTGTGGATGGTATATTGCTGTTTGACTGAAGACCTTCTAGCTGAAAAGTGATCTTTCACTGATGATTTATAAGGAGGAAACTAACTGATAAAAAAGTTGGCAAGGTGACTCAGTGGATGGGGAGGCATTCATCTGTTATGCTCTGATGCAAGTCCTGGCAGAACGAGTTACATTATCATTATGTTTTTGGTGTCAAACTACCAGTCTTCAGAAATTCTGACCCTACTGGTGTTTTTTTATTTGTAGAGAGTTATATATGGCTTGTTGATTGAGTTCAACAGCAGGGAAGACAGCAGTGATCAGTTTTGCCCTAACTGAGAATCATTGCAGTCAATGGGAATTTCTGTAAGAGGTTTCCAGGGACAATCTGCCAGCCAAAAGGCAAAGGCAGAACTAAATTATCATAGAAAATTGCAGCAAACCTAATTAAGCTAGGTTTGTGGAGAGAGATGTTGTTTTTAACCACACGAATATCTATTATCTGCAGTCACTAAAGGTGCTTACAACACAACCCTCTCTAGCAAATCATGCAGTACCTAGCTAAAATCTATAAGGAGACTCTCTCATGTGCCTCCATATGGTACAAGGTGTTTAATATTAATCCTTAAGATGGCAAGTTTTTGTGACATTTGAAAAATGCTCACATATGCTCATGGTGAGGACCAATATGGCTACAAACAATTTGTGCAGTGTGGATGACACAGCAATCTGTTCTTTCAAATAGTGGTTTTGCAACACAGAAGATCAGAGAAGCATTTCCTGAGCAAATGCAGAATGCAAAACATTGTTCCTTCAGGAACTGGCATATAGCACGCACTGAGAAACCTATATACCATTCATCACAGGCTCTCTCTGCTAGAAAGAGAATACAGTAAAATCCCATTGTAATATTTTCATTAAGGCAGATGACAAAAGAGGTGATATGACCTCATGCTAATCAGAAGACTCTCTGTGTTGCACGGTCCCAATCAGACTCCTTCACTGAGTGAAGAATTGATTCTCTTCTGCCCCTTTTCCTTTTCCCTCTGGCTAGGATTAGTATCATTATTGATTAATGATCATTATGAAAACACTGTCCAGAGACCCCAGTGAAGATCAGAGCCCCATTGCTTTGGGCTTTTCAGTCCTGAGGATTTTAAAACTGCCTTTGTTCTTATTATGAGCTGCTCTATATTCTGTTGTACACAGCCATGAGTCCTTCAAAGAGTGGTTGTCAGCCATTCTTGCGGTGTTTTTCCCAATATATTTATACTGATCTTGAGAATTACAATCCAATAGCACCTGCCAGTTGACAATTCTGACAATACTGACAGTGTAATATGGATAAAGACAGTCACTTGGGAAATTCTGCTGCAGCTTAAATAACACCAATGATGGAGACTGAAGGCAATAAAACTGAAATCTAAAGATCTGCTAATTATTATTTTCTGACTCCTGTTTTGCTTAGGACATTTGGAAAGGGCGAGACAGGGGAGCTGGAAAAGATAAACCAACATCATTTTGAGCTCTAGTTTATTGTTTTCCACACGTCTGTATTAATGGCTCTGAAATCCCTTGCCCTGTCTGGGAGTCACTAGAGGGCAAGAGTCTGGTGCAGTCCTAACAGGTTTG
Organism: Antrostomus carolinensis; assembly: GCF_000700745.2. Lineage (NCBI taxonomy): Eukaryota > Metazoa > Chordata > Aves > Caprimulgiformes > Caprimulgidae > Antrostomus > Antrostomus carolinensis. The sequence goes on from NW_010286772.1 coordinate 65,533, forward strand.
CTGTGCTGAGAGGTAGTAAGGAGGGGTACTAATACTAGCTAGTACTAAAGTACTAACATGACTTTCACAGGTTTTATAGGAGGATGTCTTAGGCTTTTCACATTAAGAAAAGTTTATAGGATGACTCTTTCATTTATGTCACACACAACTCTTGAAGATGAGAGTCCAAGTCATTCCCCAAGCTATTACTCTTGGCAGAAAAAAAAAAATAAAATTTTGTCGACCTAGACTCAAAGAAAATGTTTACAAAGTTGTAATTACTGCCATGTGGTGAAGGAGCTGAAGTTACCCATTGTGTCACACAATGAAAATCTTTCTGTGTCTTGTAACTATGCAAATCAGAGTTAACAAGGTCAGCACAGCCCTGTAAGAACTTCTACTGTCTTGAAGAGATATCGTTTAGGCCAAAATGCTTCTATAATAAAATATACACAATATGCTGACTAAATAAAAGATCTATATTTTTTACCCTCTCCCACATACAGCATTGCTACATTATAAAGATTGCTACCCTATCTTCATTATCATAGAATCATAGAATGGTTTG
>NW_010286773.1:0-9443 GCF_000700745.2 Antrostomus carolinensis
AGGGCGGGGGTCGGGTGGGGTGCACCCCCCGCCCCCCGGGCTCTCCGGGCTGATGGAAGCGCTGGCTCTGGGGTATCTGGGAGCGGGGGCAGCCGCTGCCCTTTCCCGCAGGACACTGCACAGCTCCAGGGGGGCTGGCAGGACCCCCCTGCCTGCGGGGTGCTGTCACCCCTCTGAGTGACACCCCTCTGAGGTGACACCCCTCTGAGAGGACTGACAGGTTCTTTTAGGGATCCTTGGCAGACGGCACTAAGTTGTAGTTACAATTAAAACTTTATTTCCTTAACAGGGTTTTATGATTAGCATAGCGTAGGGTTTGGAATTGGAATAGCACAGGATTTCTGTAAGCAGAATCAGTTCAATACAATTTTATAAGTAGCATGCTACAGAATTTTATAGCACTGCTGAGCCTGTGTTTTCTAATTGCCTGGACTCTGCAGCTCAGGTCAGATAGAATCATAGAATTTTGGGTTGGAAAAGACATTTAAGATCATCAAGTACGATCTTAATACATGGTTTGCTGTATTGGTATAACAATCATAATCTAGACTCAAAAATTGTATAAAAGAATACCAGTCACTCAGTCCTTGGAGGAAGCAGACGATGGTGGGGGTGTCCCTGGCCACTGGGGGGTCCCAGGTCTCACTGTCCAGCAGCAGATCCAGTCCAAGTTCCCAGTTAGGACTTGTAACTCCTTGATTGTATGGACAGTGCTCTGTGTGATGTTACACTTCGCTTTTCTGTGATGGGATCATCACCACCACCGGGTTGGCTGCGTGCCTGAGACCTTCAAAGCCAGCAAGGAACTGAGTAATTGGCCAGGCACCTGGGAATCTTGAGGCCAGTAGGGAGGGAAAGAATAAACCTGTTTGATTTGTGAACCAATGTACTTGGTTTGCAGGACTTTAAGGGCCTGGTAATGAGGGAAAGGGAACTGATAGGTGACCTGCTGGGTCAGAGAGAATGGCTGCTTCTCTCATAAAATGACGTTAGTTATGCCAACCACATTGCCAGGGGCTGGGAGCGGGAGGTACCAGTCACTGGTGCTGAGGGGTTTAAATGCTTTTTTGCCTGTCTGTGTTGTCCTGCGCTGCCCTGCCCACCCTTGTGCAGCCTGAGGGCAGCCTGAGTTTCTGCTTTGTGCTGGGACAGACTCCCCTCTGGGTGTTGGGTGGTAGAAGAGGAGCCAAGTCATCTTATCCCAACTGTCCTTTACCTGGGCAGAGCATGCTTGCTGATGAGTAGGGGTGAGAGGGGGTTTCTGTTGGTGGTAGAGAGACTTGGCAGGGGAGCTGCAGATGCCAGGGGGACAGAAGCCTCTCCATCCTTTGTCAGAGGAAAGAATGCTCCAGACTGTTCTCCTTGACTGTAGCTGTCACATCTATAACCTGCATCAGAAGAATGGCTTCACCTGCATGCTCATTGGAGAGATCTTTGAGCTCATGTAAGTGCAGGTTCCCCCTCTGTTGGGTCTGTGGCAGCTGGGAAACAGCCACAGGAACTTGCCGAGCTCCTGCAGCTGGGTGGGTCGGAGGGTTACCTTTACAGTTGTCCTGTCTCCCCTTCGTTAGGGTTTTCTGTGCCCCAAACCTGCGTTGCACTTCGAGGAACTGGTGCCCTTGAGCTTTCCTGCCACCATGACTGTGGGAACGCATCTCCATGATGTGTGACCCTGCTTTGCGTTTTGGGGGTCAGAAAGGCAATTCCCTCATGCCTGCTCCCTTTTTTCACAGGCAGTTCATCTTTGTGGTGGCGTTCACCACCTTTCTTATCAGTTGTGTTGATTATGACATCCTTTTTGCCAACAAAGCAGTAAATCACAGCCAGCATCCCAGTGAGCCCATTAAGGTGACTCTGCCAGATGCCTTCCTGCCTCCAAATGTCTGCAGTGCAAGGTAGGGGCAGCGCAGGGCATGTTAGCCACTGCTCATGCTTTCTCAGGTACTCAGGGTGCCTGCCCAGGCCTGTCTTCCACTACTTGCCTCTTCTTGCTTGCAGAATCCAGGCAAACAGCTTCCTCATCTGCATCCTGGTGATAGCTGGGGTTTTCTGGATCCACCGACTTGTCAAGTTTATCTACAACATTTGCTGCTACTGGGAGATTCACTCTTTCTACATCAATGCCCTCAAAATCCCCATGGTAAGTAGCCGCCCGCGGAGCCACTAAGGGGTGTGGGAGGCATTTGCTGGGTGGTGAGAAGCAACTCACCTTCACTCCTCACTGGAGCCAGCTTCTCTCAGAGGCTTGTACCAAGTGCTCTTCCCTCTGCTCCATAACCACACAGGTCTCCTTTTAGCCTCTTCTCCAGCAGCCAACTTATTTTGTGTTAACCCCTCTCTGCCCAGCTTGCCTCTCTGCCTGCTGGCACACGCCTCTGCCATCTGCCACCCAATATGTTTATTCTTCTGTGATGGCTTTTTCTGTGATGCCTTTCAACAGAGGAGGCATAAGTGAGGATATCCTCATGCATCCCTGGGTTGTGGACAACATAATCTTTCCTGTTTACTGGGGGTAAACTGAGGCATGGAGATACCTAGTTGGTGAAGACCACACTGGAGGTCGGTGTGTCAGAGATAGGGTTTGAGGCTTGCACAAGTCCAGAGTCTGGTCTGATGGACAACATCAAAAGGTGTGTGCACATCCCTTGAGGAGAGACCATGTCTTGAGAAAGTTTGGGTGAGCCAAGAGGCTTGGTTCCCAGATATTCCACACGCTCCCTCTGGGGTGCTGCTTAAGTCCCTTCCCCTGTTGACTCTAAATGGCAGCTTTGGGAAGGACCCATGGGAGCCTGGAACTGTGTTTATGCCTCCAAGGCAGCTGCTGCGTGAGTGGCTGGGAAACAGTCATCTGTGCTGATCTGGGGGTAAAGGGCACTGGGGCAAGGTGTGGGGTTTGCCTGCTGCAGGCTGAAGCAGTGCAGGGAGGTGCCTCTTATCCTGGCGTTGCATGTGCCTCGTCAGCACCCTGAGGTGTGCGCTGGGACCTGCTGTTAGAGTGGGCTCAGCCCAGCCTCTGTCCCTGGACACATCCTGCCCCTAACCTTGCTGCTTGCCCCCTTCCAGTCCACCCTGCCGTACTACACCTGGCAGGAGGTGCAGGCCCGCATCGTGCAGATCCAGAAGGAGCACCAGATCTGCATCCACAAGAAGGAGCTGACAGAGCTGGATATCTACCACCGCATCCTCCGCTTCAAGAACTACATGGTGGCCATGGTAAACAAGTCGCTGCTGCCCATCCGCTTCCGCCTGCCCCTGCTGGGAGACACCGTCTTCTACACGCGTGGGCTCAAGTACAACTTTGAGCTCATCTTCTTCTGGGGACCCGGCTCCTTGTTTGAGAACGAGTGGAGCCTGAAGGCCGAGTACAAGCGGGCCGGGAACCGCCTGGAGCTGGCTGAGAAGCTGAGCACTCGCATCCTCTGGATTGGCATAGCTAACTTCCTCCTCTGCCCGCTCATCCTCATCTGGCAGATCCTCTACGCCTTCTTCAGCTACACGGAGATCCTGAAGCGGGAGCCGGGCAGCCTGGGTGCCCGCTGCTGGTCTCTCTATGGCCGCTGTTACCTCCGTCACTTCAACGAGCTGGACCACGAACTGCACTCACGCCTCAGCAAGGGGTACAAGCCAGCTTCCAAGTACATGAACTGCTTTATCTCCCCGCTCCTCACCATCGTGGCCAAAAACGTGGCCTTCTTTGCTGGCTCCATCCTGGCTGTGCTCATCGCTCTCACCATCTATGATGAGGACGTGCTGGCAGTTGAGCACGTCCTGACCACGGTCACCCTGCTTGGGGTGGGCATCACAGTGTGCAGGTGAGGTGGGTCTGTGCTGCCCCTGCGCTCCTGGCAGCGCTGTGGGGAGCAGTGGGGCTGACAACCATCCATGCAAACATGCTCTTTGGCTGCAAGCAGACTTGAACCTGCCTAAGTGACGGGCATGGCTGGGGAGAGTCAGGGGCAGGCAGGAGAAGCGGGTAGTGGTGATTTTGGGCGCAGTGGTTGTATGATGGAGCTAAACAGCAACACCCTGGGGCTGGGCTGGCAGGGAGGTTTGGGGTGGGTGTGAAGGCAAAGCTGTGATATGGATTGGTCACCCTGCCCTCTCAGGATGAGATCTCCCAGAACTGACGTGTGATGTTGTCTCCCAGAACTGACGTGTGATGTTGTGATGTTTCCCTGTCCTGTCCTACAGGTCTTTCATCCCTGACCAGCACCTGGTGTTTTGCCCAGAGCAGCTGCTGCGAGTCATCCTGGCACACATCCACTACATGCCTGACCACTGGCAGGGTAATGCCCACCGCTACGAGACCAGGGACGAGTTTGCTCAGCTCTTCCAGTACAAAGCGGTGAGCTTGGCTTGCATGGGGCTGGGATGGGGACTTGCCCCCAACCCTGCAGGAGGGAGAAGCTGCCAGAGAGCTGAGCAGCTCCTGTGCTGGCAGAGGAACAAGGCAGCTTTCTCAGAGATGCCTTGCCCCAGAAGATGGGAGGGCTGGAGCTGGGGGGATGGCTTTGGGATTGCAGGTTTTTTGACATCCTCAAGCTTGTGCTGAGCCCATCATCTCTGTGTTTAGGTTTTCATCCTGGAGGAGCTCCTGAGTCCCATCATTACCCCTCTGATCCTCATCGTCTGCCTACGACCCAAGTCCTTGGACATCGTTGACTTCTTCCGCAACTTCACCGTGGAGGTGGTGGGTGTGGGCGACACCTGCTCCTTTGCCCAGATGGACGTGCGCCAGCATGGCCACCCAGCGGTAGGTCTTGTGGGTGGTAGCAGAGTGGCCTGGGCTCCCCACCAGCGTGTCTGGTCCTTTAGACCCAGGAGAGGCCATAACACCACTCCTGGCAGCCCACAGCCCAGCCACCTGCCTCTCTGCTGGGTGTCTGTGGCTGGCCACACGGGGCAATGGCTGCCAACACGGGTCATCTGCCCCAGCAGGTTCTTGTGGCCCAGCTGTGATTATTAACCTGGTATTCTGTGAACCAGGCTTTGTCATTTCTTTATTTAGTATCCTTACCTGTCTTCATAACCAAGAGTCCTGTGTCCTCAGGAGACAGGAATGGGGGTATTTGGACATTTAGAAAGTGTGACCACTTGAGAACTGACTTAAAGAAGCTGGGCTGCTTGTGCCCAGGAGAGGGGCAGCCTCAGGGAGATGGGAAGCATTTTCCATTATGTAAAATCTAGTGTGGAGGGAAAAGGGGATCCATCTGTTTCCTGTGCCTGGGAATTTAGGTTACTTGTCAGGAAAGGCTCCCTAATGACAGGGCCATGAACTAGGGAGGGGGTGGACTCACTGTGGCAGGAAGCTTTTAAAAATAGTCATTTATTGGTTGTAAGTTGCTCCTGCTGCGAGCTGGAAAGTGCAAGACGAGGCTTTCAGGTCTGTATTTTGTGGAGGTGGAAGACACTGTGCTTGCTGCTTCTTCCCCAGGCTGTGAGGGCTGCACTAGTGTGGGGCTTTTGGTTTCGCACCTGCTACGTGTGGAGCTGTGGCCCAGCTAGTGCTGAGTGTTGCGTGCTTTGCTCAGACTGACTGCAGGATTCCCAGGCCTGTAAAGCAGATCCTGTCCCTCACTATCTGTCTGTGCTCCACAGTGGATGTCAGCAGAAAAAAATCAGCAAGAAAGACGGAGGCCTCCATCCACCAGCAGGCCGAGGATGGCAAGACGGAGCTGTCCCTCATGCACTTTGCCATCACCAACCCCAAGTGGCAGCCACCTCGCGAGAGCACGGCCTTCATCGGCTTCCTCAAGGAGCGGGTGCACCGGGACAGCAGCGTAGCGCTGGCTCAGCAGGCTGTGCTCCCCGAAAATGCCCTCTTCAGCTCCATCCAGTCCCTGCAGTCGGAGTCCGAGGTGCTCAGCTTGGGGGGGATGTGGGGCGTTCTTGGGGTGCTTGCTGGGTGCTGGCAAATTGATAATCGGGCCCTCTGGTCAATTCTGCTCTTGCCTGGGCTGTATCTGGGGGTGCAAATGTGATAGATCAGCACCAGCTGGGACTGATGCTGGGTTTCTAGAGAAGGCAGCAGGCTGTCCTGGGGCCTTGTGAAGTGGGAGAGGGGCTGAGGTTCTGTTGCTGGCAGGGAACAGCCCTCCAGGTCTGCACAGGACAGTGATTTTTTTCCCTTTCAACTCTGCAGCCTCACAGCCTGATTGCCAATGTGATAGCGGGCTCCTCAGCACTGGGCTTCCACATGGGTCGGGATGGACAAGCCTCCCGCCATCTCTCTGAAGTGGCCTCGGCCCTGCGTTCCTTCTCCCCGCTCCAGTCTGCCCAACAGCCTCCCAGCAGCTTCCAGACGGCGGGAAGGGACGGAGAGGGAGCCCAGCCTCGTGGCGCTAGTGCCATGACAGCCTCTGGGTAAGCTGATAGTTGGAGAGGGGCAGCCAGACACCTTGCAGATTCCTTAAACCCTTGTCCAATTGCCATCCTGTTGTTGTAGGTGCACAGTGGCATTTGTCTCTGCAGCCTGGGACAGCAAGGGACACGTTCATAAGCAGAGTTAGGCCCAGGTGCTTAGGGTAGCCCCAAAGGACAGTATTGGGGTTCAGGTGTTCTCCTGTAGGTACCACTGTGGTGAGGAACCCCTGGAAGGGGAGAGGCAGTGCTATAGTGGGGCTGGTCACCTTATGCATCTGGGGAGTGGCTGCTTTTGCTAGGAAAAGAGAGGGTCTTTTCCTAGCCAGCCACGAACAGATCTCTGCAAACCTGACATGAGAGTGGAGAGGGGCTGGGCAGTGGGGGGGGCACCTGGGCAGCAAACGCCACTTGTGTGTCCTATGGCAGTGCTGATGCAAGGACCGTGAGCTCGGGGAGCAGCGCCTGGGAGGGTCAGCTACAGAGCCTGATCCTGTCGGAGTACGCCTCCACCGAGATGAGTCTCCATGCACTCTACATGCATGAGGTGAGCAGCCTGGAGCTGGGCCAGCCAGAGCCTCTCTGGAGTGACTGGGATACCAGCGTGAGTGAGAGCTGAAACCAGTGTGTGTGGAGTGCTGGGGAAAGGGTGTGTTCGGGTGCCTGAGCTCTCCCACTCAGCTGACTCACTCGTGTTCTGGCCTGCAGTTGCACAAGCAGCACGCCCAGCTGGAGCCCGAGCGGCACACTTGGCACCGGCGAGAGAGCGATGAGAGTGGGGAGAGCGCCCATGAGGAGCTGGACGCTCAGCGAGGTGCCTCCGTCCCCATCCCTCGCTCTGCCAGCTACCCCTTCTCCTCTCCACGGCAGCCTGCTGAGGAGACGGCCACGCTGCAGACTGGCTTCCAGCGGCGATACGGTGGCATCACAGGTACGGATGGGAGCCGGGGCAGAGGTCTGAGCTCTGGGTCAAAGCCCCAGATCCAATGCCCTGTGCAGACTGGCACGAGCAGCCTGCCTGCCCCTGAAGACTGACAGTCCCCCAGGGAGCTCATCTTCCTCCTGGCCTCTCCTGCAGACCCGGGCACAGTACACAGAGCCCCATCACACTTCTCCCGCCTCCCTCTGGGAGGCTGGGCTGAGGACGGGCAGTCAGCGAGACACCCAGAGCCTGTGCCAGAGGAGAGCTCAGAGGATGAGCTTCCACCGCAGATCCACAAGGTAGGGATGAAAGCTGTGGCTGAGAGAGGAAATGTGTACTTAGGATGGTCCCGATAGGTGCCACATCCCCTCTCTGTCTTGCAGGTATAGCCTTGTAGACTGGGGATCTCGTGGGGGTTGCAGACTGGGAGCCGCCTGGGCAGCAGGATGTGGCGTCAGCCTGATTCTTCTCCCGTCCTGAGTGGACAGGATAGTCCTGGGCTCCATTTTGTTGCCACCAATTGCCGAAGAAACAGAACTGCCAGGCTGGCGGCTTTGCGGTGGCACTTTGTGTCCAGCCGTGTGTGAAGTCAGCGCCACTCTGACTCTTGTGGAGCGAATGCGTGTGTGAGTACATACGTGTGTCTGTGTTCACATCTGTGTCGTCCGTGTCGGAGGATCGCTGCAGAGCCTGCGAGAGCTGACGTGACAGGACTAGCAGTGGGGAGCTGTGGACTGGCTTGGAGGTGGCAGCAGCAGCTGCTGTTCGAAGGGATGTGAGATGGCAGCAGCTCCAGATGTCCGCCCAGAGCTGGAACCTGCTTCCAAAATGATGGCAGAAGCTGTCGAGGCGGGGCTAGCCACACTTGCCCTGTCTGGAACCCTGAGGAGGTGCCCAGGATGATGTTCACCCTCCTGGAGAGGACCAGTGCTGTACCCTTCAGCCCGGAGCAGGACAGCAGTGGGGCAGTCTCCCACTCCTGCCCCAACGCCCTGCAGCGGGTTGGGCCCCTGCTGCTGCTGGTGTGGCTAGGGCTGGGATCTGGAGCAGCTCTGCCTGGGATCTGGGGATGCTGCAGCTCTTCCCTGACTCTCACAACAGCTGGCATGTCCCCTGCACGCAAGGAAGTGTTGGTGGGATGGAAGTCCTGGGTCCCTGACGTCCCTTCCAGCTGGCAGCCTGCGTGCCATACCTCTGGGCTGGGGCAGCTGTGTCCTCCCCCCTGCATGGCACTCGTGGGATGTGGGCTGCTAGTGGGCCCTCCTGCAGTGCCAAAGAGACCCTGAGGGGGGACAGCTGGCATCTCCCAGGAGTGCCCACAGCCCCCTTGGAGCCCACCCTGAAGGTCTTGTGCTCTGTGTATTGGTTCTCTTCCCCCAGGCATGATAAAGGCCTTTTCCCCCTGCCCAGGCTCTGGTGCATCGAGTCTGTCCTCCTGCTCTGGCCATTTCTGTGGTATCGGGCCTTTTCCCCAGGCAAAGGCCTTGGTGCATCTCGCATCTCACCTGGGGGCTCCCGGTTCATCCTTCCCTCCTGAAACCATCCTTTTGTTTGCAACATGGCTTTGGCTGCAGTGCAGGTGATATACCAAGCAGTGGCTTGTGTCTGGTGGGGGCAAGGAGGGGTGCCCAGGTCAAACCCCAGCCCAGCCCTGGGGTGCTGCTGGGGGATCAGGATCCCGGCTGTGCAGCATAGCCTCAGCCAAGACCTTCCCACCTTCGTTCTGGTTTCCCTCTCTTCTTTTCCAGTGGGATTTTGTGAAGATGTGCATCACAGCTAACCCCTGCCAGGCTTCGCTTTCCCCTCTTTGGCAGGGGGTGCTTGCTTTTGCCATGCCCTCTGCGAGCACTGCAGGCCCTGCTCTGCCCTCCCTGGCGTCCAGGGCCGCCTCTCTTCCCCGGCCAGGGTGCAAACTCAAAAACCTGGTCTGGGCACAGGCTGAGGAGCCGGCTGCTCCCAGCGCTGCAGGGGTGCACACCCCTGGGTAGCCAGGGCACAAAAGCAGGGCTGGGGTGCTCATGCCGGGGCTCTTCGGGGGTGGTGGGTTCCCTGCTGCCATAGGGTGGGACTGACCAGAGCTGCAGCTGCTCTGGGGTCTGTAAGAGGCCAAAGGCAGCGTGATAAAGCAGTGCTGGAGATGGGGTCAGGAGGTCCGCAGACC
>NW_010286774.1:0-263 GCF_000700745.2 Antrostomus carolinensis
CCGGGCCCCCCCTGCCCATCCCCGAGCCCGATTTGTTTTACCCGCAAAAACCCCTGCGGAGAGGAGCTGGGCACGGAGAAGGGACGCATCCCGCCGCCGTGTCGCCGGGCTTGGAGAGGGGGACGAGCCTAAATTTGAGTGAGCCCCTGGGCTGGTGTAAGCGGGGCTGTTTCCGGGCTGGGTGCAAGTAAAATAGGGGACCCCTGCCGCTGCAGGCTGGTGTAAAGCACAAATTAAAAGTAAGGGATCCACTCCTCCGGCCG
>NW_010286774.1:913-1132 GCF_000700745.2 Antrostomus carolinensis
GTGGCAAGGCCGGGCCGCGGGGCAAGCGAGGAAGAGCCGTCGGAGAGGATCAGCGCAGCCTCAACCCTCAGTTCAGACCCTGGCTATCCTCTCGGTAACTCTCGTTTTGGGACGAGGAGCAGCCACAGACTTATCTCCAGTTCCCTCGGCTCCAGGGAGGAAGAACGGGGTTCCGCGGGCGCGGAGCTCGCCCTGAGACCGCGGGGATGGGCGTAGGGG
>NW_010286774.1:1330-31290 GCF_000700745.2 Antrostomus carolinensis
TCTGGGCTCGGGGACAGTCAAAACTTTGTTGGACGGGGAGGGGGACACACGCACACATACACACACACAGAGCCACCTGGGACTGTGACAGCAGAGCCGCGCTGGCTCCTCCGAGACCTGTAATCTCTCTGCCGCTCCCGGCACGCGTGAATAATTCACCAGGCTGCCAAATGCAAGTAATGTTTGTGGCAGCTATGAAGGAGCTGGGGGGGCGAGGGCTCATTTTTGGGGGGCAGGAGGAGGTGTGGGGAATCAATTGAAACTTAATAAAAGGAGTGGGGGGGAGAATGGCGGAAATAAGCCAGGCAACTTCTTCTAATAACAACTTGGTGTTAATAATTCAGGAGCAGTCATTGGATTATAGCGCAATATCCGAAGTACGCGTTGCCGGCACAGTGCGGGTGGATAATGTAATCGGAGCTCATTTCGCCTTCCAATAAATTACAGCAGCAAAAGTTTCCTCTTAAAGCAGTTATTTGTATTTATTTTTTTGAAGGTGATCCCACTCCCTCCTCCCCTTCCAACAACTGCAATAAGAAAATTAATTAAAAACTAATATTTCCACCTTTTGCAAAAGCAGCACTGAGATGTGAAGCCAGAGTTCAGCTGTGTTCTCTTCCAACTTTGTGTGCTCTGAGGGTGTTCCTCCCTACCTCTCCTCTTGTTCTTTTCCTTCCAAACCATAGCAGCATTCAGCAGCAGACATATCCCCTCAGACACAGCCAGGGTACTGCAGCTTTCCTCTCCTCTATTCCCGTTTCTCCCACCAAAAGCCAAGCTATACTCTTGCCCTCTTGTGGCCTCCATCCATGGCACGGCTCCACAAGCTGATTCTCGAACCTCTCCCAACCCTTGCTGCTGGACACTGGGCTTTGTGGCACCTCTGTCCTGTACTGAGCTGCTCTCTGTGTCCTGCTTGGGGCCTGTCTAACATGTCCCTAGAAAAGTGGCCTTTAGCTAACAGCTTGGCCATGGCCAGCAGACACCTTTGTCAGATAATGTAATCTGGCTTTACACCTCTGTTTATTTTATTCTGCCTTCTGCCCCAGGAGCCTTAGACACGTTCCTCAGATGGGCTTGAATCAGGCATGGCTCTTTCTATGGGTACTTTTAGCATCCTGTAATGGTGGCTGGCATTTCCCATCCTGCATAATAGCTGCTGTCAGCTTACAGCGTTTCTGTACCAATCGCGGTTGGATCAGGCTGTCTCCCTGTCTCACTGTTTCCAGTGCTGCATGCAGGTACGATGGAGAGAGAGAGAGAGAGAAAGAGAGAGAAAAGAGCTTCCTGCAGGAGACTGAGGTTAACCCCCCCACCCTCCTCTGCTGTTAGACATTTCCCTAATTCCCGCTCTTCAGAAAATGATTCAAACTCTGAACTCTGAGGTAGAATAGCAGTGTCCTGATGCATGGGCTCCCTGCAACTTTGGAGATGGGAAAACAGCTGTGGAGGACCTGGTTTGGTCTGTCCCAAACCACAGGATAAATTTCCAGGAGCAGCTCCTCTCCTGCACATTAAACCCTGTGATTTTCTGCTTGGAACCCTGTGTACCTGCTGCTCCCGCTGCTTCCTTCAGTCTCAGCAAAGAAACCTGTGTTAAAAGTCTCCTGTGGTCTGCAAAGCTATTGCCAAACTCCGGATGGTCCCTTATTATAGCTAGAGAGTGTCCGTGAGCCTTGGAGTACACGGACTCCAGGACAGGGTAGAAAAGCAATTTCAGTTTCCCAAGGTTAAACACTTGTTGACTGGTAATTTGAGGTAAGAACTATAGAAGATATTATTTTTTTTAACTGTATAGAGATCCTTAAATGGTGACCTCATTAAAATGGTGACCTCATTATGCACAGGGGATGTAGGCAGAGGGTCAGGAGGAGTAAAGTCTAGCAGCAGGAGAAGCTGTGCCCACATACCCCATGGCTATGGACCAGTTGCAACATTGTGGGTGCACAGGGGCAGCTCTTTCTTTGGTCTTTGTCCTTTTGCCCTGTGCATGTGTGTAATCCGTGGACCCACTGGCTCAGCGTTGCAGAGCTGGGCACGTAGTGCTACGAGAACACGACCTTTTGCTCTGATGATGGTAAGAGCTTTGTGCTGGCAGCAGAACAACATACCCAGTACAAATAGAATCATTCTGATAATAAATCACCATCCATAATAAGAAGACATCGTTAATAATAAGTCATCCAGGGGCCTCTAGAGATCAGTGTACAACTTACTGTAAAAATAGATAGGAAACATGGTGTGATCATTACAAGCAAGATAACAAATAAAAGAGAAAATGACTTTTATAGTTATTTAGCTCTTCGTTCCTTTCCCCAGCTTCCAGCCAGTTCTGTTATCAGTTTGATATCAGGATGGCTATGATTTAAGTCTGGGCACAAACGCAGACTGGATTTTGCAGATGCAGAGCTCTGGGTTGACAGTACCTGTGAGCTGGTCAGATAGTGACCTGCAAAAATCCCTTCTCCTTTTTTTTTCCCCTCTGCTCCCAGTGTGATTCCTTAGATATCCCAATTTCTCCAAAGGTCCTGGATACGTGCAAGCGCTCCCTGGTTGTGATATACAGGAGCAAGCTGAGACCTTGCCCATAGATGTTGGCTCTTTCTGTACCTCTTCAACTGGTAGGATTTGTTGCCTGGCTTCCATGGCTCTGTTTCGGCTCAGCTGACAGGGTGACCGGACTTCAGAAACCAGAGAATAGCGAAGGGCAAACACATGGCAAAATCTGAGCTTTTAAATGAATGAATGTTTGTACTGAGAACTCTACAGACCCAGGAATATTTTCACACATAAACTGGCTGGCATCAAAAGACTTGTGAAAATTGCTCTGTGCAGAGAAGCCAAGAGAATTTGACACATTTGTTTAAGGACAAGTTTGCAAGTCGTGCCTCGTGCTGTTCCATCAGCTCTGGAACAGGTCTGCTTGGGATATCAGTGCTGCTTTCTTGTAGCAGAGGGGAAGAGGTTAGGGCTGTTCAAATCTTTCTTGGTTTCTCCCCTTGTTTGCGAATGCCAGGCAAACAATAGCAGATGTTATATAGTCAGTTCAGTTCGCTACTAGTCCCATTATGTTCTATTTATGTTTCACTTTATTGGCTTTTTTTTTTTATTTTCCTATTATTGTTTCACTCTGGGGGAGGCAGAGGATATAATATATTCATCTTTATTATACAAAATCTGTGTGAAGCATTTAATAAAATGCTGTTTCCACACAGCTAGGAATATTACTGTTAGCTATTCTTAAGTTAATGCTCCTATTAAAAAATGTTTGATGGCTGCAGTGACTGGAACTTGTGTGGACAAAAAGCACACACGCCACTAAATAAGGCACTCATGGCAATGCAGAGATTTCCCATTGCCTTGTGGAAAACTTCTGTTTAGCCAGATTTCTGCTTACTTAGCATATTTCCCATATTGTTCTTCCCTGGTTTTATTATTAGTTATATTTGAATAGAAAATAAGTTTTGCTTTTTCTTCCCAAAATTTTCCCCTGGTATTGACGGGGTCAGATCCGCCCCCCCATCCCCAGGTCTCTTTCCCATGCAAAAGTTTTGGAAGAGGTAGGTATGAAGGTGATAGGGGCAGGACATCAGTGGGAATGCAGTTATGTCAAGCCCATGACGTTCTCCTGCCCCTGAGCTGCTGGTTCCGTCCCAAAAAATGCCTACTTCAGGTAAGCCAGGTTCATTCTGCTTTATAAGGATGTGGAAGGGGACAGATGGACTACACTTGCTTATGGAGATGGTGCAAGGCAGCTTATGAGATCTACATGTCATGGCACTTCGCTGTGCTGGGAACGGGAATGGTTCTTCATGGACCAGGAGCACAGGAGCTGGTGCTTCTTCTGGGAGTGCTGATGAGATCATGACAAACAGTGATGAAAAGTCAACATTATTGCATCAGGTGAGAGGACATGAGCGATGGAAAAAATGTATTCCTTAGAAACAAAAAGCTGTTTTCAGATTAAGGTCTTTCTCTAACCGATAACTTTCCCGGAAACACACAGACACCCACACCCAACACAGCACTGACTCAGAGAATGACAGGTTTGGTTTCAGACCCAGATCTCAGTCGAACACACAGCTTAACACCACACTTCTCCCTGGCACAGGCAGGGGTTTGAAATACACATTTAGGTTCATGAACCCTCTTCAGAATCAGAGGCTTTGCCCCTGCCTGTCTCCTTTGAAGAGCAAAAGGGCAGCTCAGTGGTGTGTTTGCAGGAGTGCTGAGGGCAGGCAGCCGGGCACTGATCTATACTGTCGCCATATACGAGAGGCTGAGGAAGGCCATATAGGATCTAACGAAGGTTTGCCTAGCCCCTTCTCCTGCCTCCACCACTGGCTGGTGATGGATGTTTTGAGAGAGCAAAAGACCCAATTATGTAGTATATTAATATCACTACACTATTACATTATACTATTATAACACCAATATTAGCAAGAATACAGCATGCTTCCCCGGGATACTTTCCCAGCCTCCAGCAGTTTGTGGTTTAGAAAGCCCTGAGCCAGAAGTGGTACCTTTGTGTTTTACAGATGCAGATAGATTGTTCTTTCATGAACGTGTCTATCCACTTGCTCAACCCATATAATCTTTTGGCATCCACAATATCCCGGGGCAATGAGTTTCACGGCTGATCTACAAGCTATGCAGATAAGAACTTCCTTTCATTTGTTATGAATCTGCCACCTGATAACTCCACGTCCGCTCACGCTTGTTCAGGAGGAGGCAATGCACAGTTAATCCCTGCTCACCCACTCCTTGGCTTCTCTGACAGACATTCCTAGTCCTTGGTAAAGCCTGTCAGCCTGGAAACACCGTGCTGGCTATGGGAGAGGTGAATCATTCAGGACTGAGCAGCCGTTGGAGAAGATAAAGGAAAATCAAGACATACCTCACAGAGAGAATGACAATCATGGTGTGGCGGTCTGTGGTGTCCCTGGTTGGGCAAACACTTGGGGGAGATATTGGGCCACCAGGATGAATTGTAGAAAGATGCCTGGCTGATGCATGGAGTTTGCTCATGTATGAGGAGGGAAGGCAGCTGTGAACATGAAAGGTTGGCTCCTGGGGCTCCAGAAACAGAAACAGTAGGGCTGGGACGAGAGACTATCCTCAGCCTGGTCCCATAATGTACTGCAGTGCCCTGGGTTTGTTGCTTTGCTCACCCAGATGTTGGTGCCTCTGTGTATCCCACATCCCCAGTGCTGGGAGAGCTTTGCAGATGTAAAATGAAAAATCCAGGGAATTTGGATGCAGATGAAACATCCAAGGGACTTTTGAGCCTTGCTATGAAAATTATCATGCCTTGGGAATGATAATGGTTATAGCAGAACTGCAAGAACAAGTGTCCTCAGCCTCCACAAGGTTTTCCCTGATGTCTCTAGACAAGGCACCCTGTCTGTCTGATAGAAAGAGGAGCCAGGGGAGGAGATGTCGGCTGTCAGAGCAGTAATTTCATGACATTGCATTCCCCAGACAACAGCACCTGCAAGACAGAGAGAGCTCAGTAAGCTCCAGAAAGTGGAAATGTTTTACAAAAGCATCATAAACATCTGCTGAGAGGTACCTGGGAACGTGACTACCAGAGAGAATGAGGAGGTGCAGGGAGGAGGGAGAACGGGTCTTTGAAACAGGTTAATCCCCCGAGCACTGTGGGGGTGATGTGAAATCTTGATGGCACCGTGGGGGGCACCAACCCTGCCAGGCTGTGGAGGAAGCCTCTGGAGAGACTTCCTGAGGCTTTTGCTATGTGATAGGAGTGAGGAAAGAGCCAGATTTGCTTGAAATACTTCATTTTAATTGCAGAAGGCTGCCTGCCGTCTCCCTGCCGGCTTGCTGGGATGTGTTTCTGTTTCGGTCATACGCATGCAACTTTTGGGCTGAGGAATGGTGCCAGTGATGGGCAGGGACCAAAATGTCCTTGATGCAGATGTTTCCCTCTAAACAGTCCTCTAGGACTTAAGCCTTTAGGGCTGCCCATTGCCCTGCTGGGCAGACTTCTTTGGTCACCCAATCTCTCGCTTCACTGGATTGTTGCAAGTTTTTAATGTTTCGCTCAAAACATGTGGGTTTTCTAACCTGAGTTTTGTAGTGACCTTTGAAGATGAGCAGATGTTAAGGACAAACCACCCAGGGTGAGGGACAAGGATAAACTGCACTTTTTTTTTTCATTGGTTTAAGCATTCTCTCATTATTTTTAACCTGCTTCCTAGTGTTTTTGGCTGCTTGGTGTTGACAGTTCTGAAATGAAGCATGGGTTTCCTGCCAGGACCCACAATTCTAGTGATTTTCCAAAATCCCTCAGTCTCCAGAAACCATTAAACAAAATCACTCTCTTCCCTGTGACATCCCATTGCAGTTCCTGATCTGATGCTCCACACTGCTGTAATGTGTAACCGCTCAGGCTGTCTCCTGAGGGACACTTCCCAAACCCTGGGTGTCTGCTGGGCACCTCACAAACGAACCGTGGCCTCAGCTGTATCTGCTTCCATGGTGCTTCAGTCTTGCAGATTCACTGGCAGGAGGTGAAGGGCACAGGGAAATATTACCTTTCTTAGTCTGTCTATCATTCTCTCTTAATATAAACCTATATCCCAGAAGAAAGGATACGGCTGTATTTCAAGTGCTCCTTGTTGCTGGAGGGTGAGCTATGCAGGGAGCAAATCTACATGCCCTGAAGACAGAAATGCTCATGTGGTTTGGGGAGATGCTTGGGGAGAGTGTGTTGGAGATGTTTCACCCCACAATGTGGGCTTGGAAGAGCAAGCTTAACCCATGTGCTTATCCAGCCCTTCACACTGCAAGGATAAATTTGTCCTACTGGGTTTTTTGGGAAATAACAGCGCTTCACCCAGCAAGTGAGCAACTATCTGCTGTTGCTTTATGTGGTGAGGAGCCTGAGAAAGAGGTGAGGATGCTTATTTCCCTCTCACACTCTTGCCCTTGCTCTTGGCTATGTTGAAGGGTGTGTTAAAAACTCCTCCTGGCTGTAATCGCCCTGCTCAGTTTTCCATAATCACCACTGGATAATCTCTCTCCATCACCCACCTTCTTATGCCTCATACCATAAACTGGACCCTCGAGTTAGACAGATTTAGTCATCTCTAGACTTCTGTATGCCCTTCCATCAGCCCAAAAGCTCTCCAGAAAGGAGTGGCAGATCTCTCCTGTGGGGCCTGGGGTAAGAGCTGCCTCACCCCTGTCCATACTGGTCTCCCAGTGCAGGCTGTGCTGGGGAGGCTGTCTCCCTCCCACTGCAGGGCTCTTCTTCCCCCCAGCCCCCACCTGTGGTGCCCTGGTCCCCCCATGAAACAGAGCTGGCTGAGGTTGGCAGGCACGTGTGCCCAATCCCCACTGGTACCTGAGGTTAGTGGCAGGATGTTGCCCTGGCTGTGGGGCTGTGAAGAGCAGGAGCTGTGGCAGTGGGGGACAGTCTCCATCCCATGCAGAAACAGCACTCTGGGGTGTGGAGACAGGTGAGGGGATCGGGCAGAGCATGGTGAGCAGGCAGAGCATCGCAGGCAGCCCCTTCCCCTGCCACCACCACCACGTGTGAACAGCCTTCTCCCCATCCCCACAAAACTCCTCTCCCCTCCCCGTGCCAGCGTGCAGGAGCAGTGGGTTGGAGGGAGGCTGAGACCTGGCTGCCCACCATCACCATCTCTCCCACAGTTTTCTCCGGGGAGGTCCTGCAGCACCGTGCTCTGCTGTCTGCCTTGGTGTCTTTTAAATCCCGTTTCCCTGTTTTTTGCATGGCAGCGGCCCATGTTTGCCTGTGCAAAGCCTTCCTCTGGATTCCTGGCAGCCACGCTTCCAAACCCAGCTTGCCGTTTTCCCCAGAGTGGTGGGATTGATTGGCTCCAGCCGGAATGGGCATGGCTCTCCGCTGCTTGGACCGAAATGGAACCATCTGTTACACCTCTAGTTAAAAGTACATAAAGTTGAGCATTTGCGTGTAGACAATTCCACCCCTGATACGCTTTCCACCGCACATCCCTCTCTCGCTTTGGCAGGATCTTGCACCACGATGGGCCCAGTACAGGCAAATCCGACACTTTAGCTCTGCTGGAACCAAGCAGAGAGGAAGCGGCAGGGGCATAAATCAGCTTTTCCTTCTTTCGCTGCAGCCGGTCGTCGTCAATTTTGCAGCGTGCTGTGCCCCAGGCTTACTCCTGGCCGGGGCTAGTCCTGCTACCCCCTCCTCATTGGGCTGAAGCCTACCTTGTGCTGGTGGCCAGGCTGTCTTGCGCCTGCCATGCCACTGATGCCGGTGGAAATGGCAGCACATCACTGTGTCTCAGTCCGATGTTCCCATCGAACGAAGGCACCGAGGATAAAAAGGCAGCAGAGATGTGGGAAGACAGGGTCAGCATAGGAGATAGCCTGGAGGGTGGGAGCATGGAGGCAAGCATGGCAGATGCATCGCCCATGTAGCTCTGCACCTGCAAAGGTCTGGACCACACACCTGTCCCGCTCACCGCCCGGCGCTGCCAGCCTGGCCTCGTGCTGCCCGTTTGCTGCCTGAATGTCCCCATGGAGCTGTGCTGTAAGGGGAAGGCAGGGTACTGGGGTGGGAATGTGGCTGAGCAGACACCGCCTCCCTGCAAACACTGAACACAGCAAGACCCTTACATGGCTACAGAGAGATTTCCATGGGCAAATGAATTCTGGATGCTCCAGTATTGCTTCCCAGTTCTGCCTCTTTCCCAGTTTTGTGACTTTCCTTCTCTGAAAGCTTCAGACAGACACTGCTAGGGGAGATGGCTGTTTGCCACGCTGCACCTCAGCAGCAGCTGCTTTTCATCAGCTTGTCCTGCCCCCACTTCCTTGCTATGGCTTTCCATGTCCACCATCAAGTCCATGCTCAGAGGTCCACAAAAGCATGTAGAAGCCTCCTATTGAGGCCCTGAATGGGCACAGTATCCAACCTATATGGGATGGACATGAGTGGGCAGGGAGAGCTGCAGTGCCCGCAGGCTGGGGGAAAGCCTGAGTGTGCAGCAACAAGGTTATTGCTCATCCTGAAGCAATAACCACATATCCCAGCCCAAATCAACCCGTTGTTCTTGTTTGTCCCCAAGGAGGCTGCAGACTGCATGCACAGGGCAGAGAGGCAGAGGAGAAATAGAGGCACGGGATGGGAAGTGGCCCCATGCAGGCCAGTGAGCAGATAAGAGGCAAGGAAAGGAATTACTTTCCTCCAGCCCATTTGTATCACTTTATAAATGCACCATTTGCTTGGCTGGTTACCTTCACCAAACCACATGGCTGAATATTTTGAACAGGGTAGGTCCTTTTGGAGAGACTTAGGACAGAGAGAACCCACATTTCCCAGCCTTTTGAGGCTTATAAGAGGAGGGTAGCATGTGACAAGGACCCTCGAAGTGCAGCAGCATGCCCCCATCACTGTCAGTAACTCTCCCTGGCAATGCTGGTCTCTTGATGCTTTCACTGGAGCAATAGCTTGGATGAAGCGAGAAGAATGCCACCTTTGTGACATTAACATGACTGATGTCCCCACTAGCTGATGGATATTGGGTAGCTAAGCCTTCTCCCAGGTCCCTTCTGGACTACAGAGGGAGTGGTGGTGACGTATCACCCATTCCTGACCTCGTTCATCTTTGTGAAGCAGTAGTGGTGGTAGGAGAAGGGAAAGTCTAAACACACATCCCGGGAGCCAGAGTGGCTCTGAAAGCTGAGAGGAGAACTGGGGGCTGGGGGAGAAGAAGAGACATCTGAGCTCGACACAGGGACAGCAGATGGATTGGAAGGAGTGTAACCTCATGGCAATGCATGCTCTGGTCCCTGCAGCTGGCATTAAGGGTCAATTATTTTCAGTGTAACAACTCATTTCTAACTGGAAAGAGAGCGACCTGCTGACACTGATAGGGCCTGCTGATGTCCATCTCCTGCTGTGGGATAAGACAACAGCACAAGCCTTGAGCTTTGTTTGTCCTTGACGTGTAGTCACGGATCACTGTGCCTGCACTCTCTTCCAGACCCTCCGGTGCCCCAGACCTGGCACACCCACCCCTGCCGGGGGGGTGCTTGGGCAGGCTGAGCTTGGAGGGGTCAGCAGCATGCTGCAGATGGGTGGGCACATTTCTGGCATCCGACCCCTTCAAGAGCTCTAGGAAATGGCATCTCCCTCTTTCAAAATACCCACATTGGATGGGCTCAGGCTCTGTGTCTGGGGTCAGAGCCCAGGAGAAGGTCACAGCCAGCCCAGATGAGAGGGCTGAGGAAGGATCCTGCCATGGAAGGGCTGGATCCCAGCCTGCCCTCCAGCCCTGGGTCTCTCTGACATGTCAGAGCGTGCATGCCAAGGCTCTGCTTCTTTTGGAAAAGAAACTCCTTAAAGCCAGAGGGTTTCCCCACCCTGAGGTGCAGTCTGGCGAGGCAGCAGGGTGTGTGTCAGGTGTGCTTAGAGGCAGCAAGGCAAGGTTTGCATGCTGTCCTTGTGCTGGTCACCCATTTGCAGGGCACTGGTCACCCATTTGCAGAAGGCTACTGCTGTGCATGATGCCCTGGAATGAGCCACCCTTGCATGCCAGCAGCATTTGATTCAAATCCCACAGGCATCCCTGCAGGGATGGAGTCTTGATTTTACAGATGCAGGCAGCATCAAAGTAACTGTCTCAGGAAAAGCATATCCCTCCTGCAAGCTTAACACCTCCCTGGCAGGAGGCTCATCCCCCAGGGGCTGCGGTGGAAGACAGCCCTGGTACCCTGGCTCTGCCTGTGCCACAGCGTGGGGCATCAGGCACCAGGGCACAGCCAGCACTGGGGCCAGTTGTCACCTTGCTGTGTTCCCCCAGCCCTGCTCCCAGCAGCCAGCTGGCTGGCTCTGTGCTCCTTGGGAAGGGGTCCAGCCCACTGAGATGAGTTAAACCCTCCCAGTCTGTGCCATCCACGTCTGGCTGTAAGTGACACCTCCCACTGTGCCAGGTCCTTGACCCAGGAGGAATTCCTTGTGCTGGCAGAGTGCTCTGGGTTGCAGCAGCCACAGGCCGCGGGGACAATCTGCTGTGGAGGGAGCCCATGGCACAGCCTGGTGCCAGACCAGAGGGGATCCTTAGATCACCCTTTTCTGGTGAGGCCACATGATACCTGTGAGGTCTACACAATACTTTTGAGATCCACAAATCTACTTGCCCCACAGCATGAAGAGATGGGCACTTGTTGGGCCAGATTCCCCTGGGCTGACTGCTCCCAGGGCAAGATGTGGTCCCAGCTGGGTCCCCTGCACTGAGACCCATGCTTGCCAGCACACCATGCCACACCAGAGTCTGTGCCTCCTTGAGGGAGTATGGTGGTGGCTTGGATCAGCACCCTAACTCACAGCAGGGCTATTTGGGGAGTCTACTGGCCACCCAGGATGATAGGGAGAGGATCCCTGAAGGGAGAAAGGGGACAGTAGGGAGAGGAGAACAAGACCCCCAAAAGGCACAGAGGGAAATAACCAGAGCAGGTGGCAAAGGGAATGGAGAGAAGCAGAGGGAAGAGGACGAAATGGAAGATCAAGGTCCTGCTGTCAGTCAGCCCTTCAAAGGCTGGGTGTAAAAGGATCTCAAAAGGAGAGGAGGTGACAGGTCATGCCAGCCCGGGGCCTGGACAAAGGAGATGATGACAAGCAGCTATTTTAGCTGATGGCCTGCAGCCATCTCGCCTGGGGCGATGCACTCATCAAGTCTCCTAAGCTAAGCAAAATTCAACCTTGGATCAGGAGTTGGGTGGGAAAGCCAAGGCGGAGGGATGAAGGGCTGGTCCCTAAGCAGTACTATGAATTAGCAATGTGCCCAGACGTGGGGCTACAGGGCACTGTCCTCTCAGTGGGGGTCACCTTTCAACAAGCTGTTTGATGCAGTTTTGTTGCTGGAGAGTTCTTTGCCTGTTTTTGTGAGAATGGGAATGTGAGCCATAGAGTGGTCCAGCATGGGGATCCCAGCAGTCATCCGGGGGAATGCTCCAGGAGCTGGGGTACCTGGGGACCCACCCCTCACCCACTGATGAACAAGACTTACGTGAGATTGCTCGTTTCTGAAGGGCCCCATTTCTTCTTTGTTAACACAGAAAATTATTCAGGTCTGTGGTTTTGCTGAGACACAAAACTCACACCTGCTCATGAGATGCCTTGGGAACCAGTACGGAGAAAAGATGCTTTTCAACGTATTTTAATTTTCTTTCTTTTTATAGTTTTTGTGGTGTAGCAAGGGCTGTGTGGGAACAGGCGCATCGGGAGATGCTGGAGTGCCCTGCTGTGCTACACAGCAGGGAGTTGTTGGGAAAAACAACCGGCAAATACCTGAGTATCTCTTCTAAAATGTCTTCCTATTGTCTTCTAGGGACCAGGGGAAGATGGTGCATCTGTTAAAAGGATGCAGGACTCAATACACAAAGCACCTGCTTTACTTAAAGCATAAGCATAAACTCCTTGAAAGCCAAAGAGATTTAAACACATGCTTGGAATGAAGCCTGGCTGTCAGCATGCTTGTTGAATCGGGATGGAGTCTGTTACATAAACATCAAAACTGGTTTGCAAACATGGCTGCTTTAAATTCATCACCCAAATTCACATGTAGACACCTTTCTGGATATCCCGGTAGCCAGAGCAGCACTGCTGGGTCATGGGAAGCTGCCATTTATAGAAGCCAGACCCCAAGCCATGCCAGGCGGGTGTGGAGTAAACCCAAGAATCTCACACATTATTTGAATTGAGACATCATTGACAGGGAGAAAAAAAAATCCTACCCAAAGCTCCTAAATCCATGAAGCTTTAAAATGGCAGGAGGAAACCGCCAAGGGAATTACACCCAGGATGAACTTGGCCCTGCTGCTCCTTCAGCAGTGAGCCCTGAGGCGATGTGGAGTGTAGCATCTCCTCTGGCATTTTTATCCTATTTCATTCATTCTATTTATTCCTGATCATGTTAACTTTATCCTATTGATTCAAATGCATTTTCATACTCCCTCATGGTCCCCTTTTGCATCACTTTCAGCTTTTAGGTAAACAGGATGAGCTTTTTCTGTCCTCGGAAAAACAACAGTTAGCCCAGGAGCACGCTTCTCCCAAACTCTCCTCCCAGGTCTAGGAGACAGGGGTTTATTTATCTTAGTTAAACAAATAGCTTCATTTTCACGCAAAATAGGATGTGATTCTGAACGCATATAGAAAAGGTCAAAGGGTTTTAACCATGCAAAGGGCAAAATCTGAGCCTGTTGAAGTGATGTTGGTGCAGTTCAGAGCACCTCTGTGATTGGAGCCATCCCTAAAGGCTGCAAAAATACTGGGAGTTGGAGATTTACGTCCCCACCAGCCAGCGGGTATGTTCAAACCTTCCACTGCAGAGGGGTCCCAGTGTCGCTACTGCCTCCTGCTTTGAGTTGGCTGCTGGTACAGATTTGGAAGTAAAATCTCTTGGAGGTGTTTGATTTTACTTTTGCCTCTTTATAAAGACATTTTTGATATTTAGATGGATCTGTAGCTGAACACTGAGCATCTCCAAGGCTCAGAGAGAAGCTTTGGTGTGAGTTTGGGCATATGAACACTTGTTTTGCTGATGGCCAAAGAGGAAGGGTGCAACAGGCCATGGGCATTTGAAACAGAGATTTTATGCATCCAGATCCCTCAGCAGTAGTTTCTGCTCTGGCACAGTCAAAGACCTGTCTTGAGTGGAACTGCAGAAGCTCAGTACTGTGTGAGTGGGAGAACAGGGTAAGCAGGGAGGTGGTCATCTGCAAGAATGATTATTTTCAATAGTACTTTCCTCAGACTGGCCACCTCTATTCTGAGCAAACTGGGGACATTTAACAAGCAGGTGCCAGTGGATCTAGACCTGGGAGCAATGGATGTCTCTGTGGTTTGGACTGCTCATCTCTCATTCCACCCAAATTTTCCTTTCAAGTAAAATTTGTGGGAGCCCAGACTTCCTTGCCTTCCAGATTGTCCCTCTGGTTAAACTCTTTGAGCTAAAGCCCTGTCTTGTGGCACATATGGCCCGGCTAGAAAGAGGAATAAAAGACCTCACGGTAAATAAATACAAAATCCCAAATGGCATGCACAGCGCCCTGTTCAAAGTGCTCGGCCTGTTTGAAATCAGCAGCCCCATAAAATCCGAATGGGTTCAGAAACACTCGGAGTCACGGGATCTCTCCACATGAAGGGCCTGGCTCAGCAGCTGCCCCTCACTGGGGTATCAAGGCTCGGTCCTCGAGCCAGCGAGGCTCCACCGTTCCCCACCTCGTAGTCTGAGGCCGCATCTCGGGACACGTAAATCAGAGCCTTCACCCTTCGCCATGGCTCTCGGCAGCGGGGTCGTGAGGGTCATGAGCTCACCTCTCAAAATAATCCCGGACGATCAGGAAGTGTTTCTCATTTGATGAATTAGGTGTATAAAATCCGTGAAGGGCTCACGAACGGACAGACCTTTTCCTTTCTTCATGGGGATAATATTTCATTATTTAGGGAGGAAAGAGTGCAAAGGGAGGGGGGGAAATAATTAGTAATTTGTGATTAACTCTTTTCACGGGTATTTTGTTTCTTTGTTCTCTGATGCTGCCTGGAGCCATTTAAAAAATGACTTAATGACAACAACCAAACTAATCGCTCTTTGTAAGTAATGGCTGTGTCAGGACTTGGAAATCAAACCAAAGGATCTTGGAAGAAGTTGCAAGGGAGATGCTGAGCATGGGAGAGGGGGTGGAGAGGAATTCCCTCCCTGGTATCTGATGGATGCTCAGAAAGGGCCCTGAGATTTGCAGTGATAACGGGAAAGACAGAAAACCTCCCTAGAAAGCTGGTGGCTGTTCTTGCCGATCAAAGGTAACTAAACTGCCTGTTACGTACTCTTTTCTCTCCCCATGGACAAAAGTTTTTTGTTCAGTCATACTTGGGACCAAAGACCTCCAAGATCTCCACTTCAGCTCTTTGCCTGATGCATTGCTTAACATCATAGAATCATAGAATCATTAAGGTTGGAAAAGACTTCTAAGATCATGGACTCCAACTGTAAATCTAACACTGTCAAGTCCATCACTAATTATGTCCCGAAGTGCAAGTCAACACATCTTTTAAATACCTCCAGGGATGGTGACTCCACCATTTCCCTTGGCAGCCTGTTCCAATGCTTGACAACTCTTTTGGTGAAGAAATTTTTCCTAATATCCAATCTAAACCTTCTCCAGTGCAACTCGAGGCCTCTTGTCCTATTGCTTGCTACATGGGAGAAGAAACCAATACCCATGGATAACTGGAACCTTTGAGGTTTTGCTTTAGGTTGGCAGAGAGTTTTCCAGCAAGAATGGGAGGGTTTTGATGGAGCTCCATTGCTGTTTCCCAACATACGCTCCTCTTCATAAATGGCTCAGAGGCCTCTTCCCATGTAGATCTGCTTAATGAGCAAAACTGCCTGCCTCTGTCTTTCTTGAGTTTGGCTTTTGCTGCAGGGCAGGGGGTCTCAAGGAGAGCAGATGGTGAAGAGTACAGAGGGATGGGGCCTGGGGTGAGGTCTACTTTCAGTCATGAAGTTCACCAACAAGCAGCATGTGTAAAGTAAGCTATTGGAGAGCGAATAGGGCCCAAAGCCTTGCGGTCTCTAATTGGGTCATACATAAAGTAGATCTTCAGATTGAAAGCCTTTTGGAGCTATGATTTAGAAGGGCAAATCCATTCTGGTATCTGATTATGACACTGACATTAAAAGCACTGGGAACCTCTAATCGATGTAGGTTAATTTATTTACACTGTAAAACAGGAATTAATTTGAAAGGGGCTGTGGTGGAGCAGCAGTTGAGTCTCCAACCATCCCTTGTGTGGTGCTGGCGGGGTGACAGGGATGTGTTGGACAAACTGAAGGTGGAGACCACAGCTCTACCAACTGGGAATCTCTGTCTGCCTGTCCCCTCTCCTAGCCCTGTGCTGACTGCAGGCTGGGGACATCTTACTGCAGAAAGGCGAGAAGATGAGTCTCAGATAAGGGTTGTCTTAGATTTGCCGTGCAGTGGAGATTGTCCCTACTTGAGCACATCAGGACCCCAAATAATGGTTAGAGCAGAGTCCAGTTTTCTGAAATGTTGCCATCTTTTTGCGAAACCTCCTTGCTCTGAGCACACAGCTGGCATGTCTCAGTCCTCCAGCAGGTACTGGTGTGCATTGTGCCCACTCCAGAGACCCCTTGGATAGATGTGACCAGGGACCATTAGGTCTGGAGGGGTCTGGACACAAAGGGTCATAGCAGGTACCTCTGGTCCAGAGCAGCAAATTTCAGCTCACGGCTCCTCTCTAGGGGAGTGCTGAAGTGGAAGAGATTTCCTTAGCTCGTCACTTTTGTTTTCCTTGGTTATTGTTTAAAATGCAGAGATTATGAGGTCAAACTTTCCCAGCCAATATTTTTCCTAATGAAAAATGTAGTAGGGTACGAGTCAGTGATCGAATCTATATGTTGAGTGCTCCACACTACAGTGATTTCCACAGACAGAACTTCAATAAATCTTGTTTTCAGAGAAATTATATGAGGCTGATGCTCTATTTTTGCCAGTTTAAGATCACTTTTCCCCTCTACTGTGCTCTGTCCAAGTGGAACTTTCCTCCAGCTGAGCTGAGTCTCTTCTACAGCAACATGATAGATGCTGACGGCTGCAGCATGAGCAGGGCAGGGGTATGAAAGTGGTCCCCGAAGTCCCTTTTGGGTTCACCCCATATGGCTCTGTGCTTGTGGGGTCCCTTTCCCAAAGATGCCACAGATCCTCCTTAGACTCAACAGCAGCATTGTCCCTTCATTTTCCAACCTGAGGCATTTTGCCTGAGCACTGGCAACCCTGGGTATGTTGCCCTTCCCATGAGGAGAGAATCGCAGGCGTAGGATGCGCATGGGTAGAGCTGCTCCTGTTACAGACTGTGTGGAGGGCCCATCACTGAGCTGTACCTGGTGAGGGACATATACCTTTGTCCTTCCACCAGGAACAGTCCTGCTTCTTCTCAATATTATTTAATGCTGAACTGCCATGGTCTCAGTCAGTGCCCTGTTGTGCTGTGTGTGATGCGATGGCAGCCCTGCCACCCTGCATGTGCATGCTTGCAAATGCCCTTGAAATACTCATGGTGCCATTTGATGGATGGAGAAGTCCTTCAACATCCTCTCTCCTTTGCAGCTTAGGAGTTTTCTCCTGATTTCCAGCCTGGTTTGGTGATGCTTGTCGGGTAGGCAGATGTGCCAGAGGCAGCGTGGTCCCCATATTGACTGCCCCGCTGTCGAACATCTCCACCCGCTCCGTGGATTCAGCGACAGCCTGTGTACAACAGTATTTCACAGCCTGTCCATAGGATCAATATGACATTTCCATTCGTCATTAAATATGTCTTCTTTACTTTGTGCTGCATAAATCAACCTTTCAAATGTGGTTCTTGGAGTGAAGAGTTGCTCTCAGAGACCACTGACCAAAACGAGGGGTTTTCTTGGTAGCTTCAGCGTTCTCATGCTCTGCTGGCATAAGTGGTGTAAACTTGGGGAAGAAGCATAGAAATGATGTGCCTCTCTCAGGTGTTAGGAGAGGTTCAACCTTTGTGCTGCCGCTGCATGCTCTGCCGTGCTGCTCGATGGAGGTAACATGCTGGAATAGCTTGTGCTGGCCCCGGGGGCTGGGAAGGTACCAAGATCACTGGTCCCAGGCTGTGCTGGATTTTGTAGCCTCAGTCTGATGCCAAACAAGCTTGGTGTGAGCAAGGTCAGGTGCAAAGGCACTGGGCTCAGGCCAGACCCCAAAGTGCTGTTGGTCCATATGGGGCAGGGGTTCCTGGCACGGCAGGGAGAGGGCAATCGCCATGCTGGGATGAGTTACCCTGTCCTCTGGAGATGGACCAAGAGCAGTGGAGGTGTTTTTTTTCCCAGATAAGCACAATTCTTGCTCCATCCCACCCCCAGAGAGGGCTGAAGCAGTCTGGAAACATGGCCCCTTTCTCATCCTCCCATTAGGTGTGACCATGGAGAAGTTGTTCTTTGTTCATGTGCTTCTCCTCCAGGCATCGATGTTCAGCACCCACGGCTGCCAGCGCAGCAATGACTCCCATAGCAATGGAAGAGTGTGGGACTTGGTTTGCTCTCCTGAGATGGTGGGGATGGACAAAAAGCATCCCATCCTTCCCACAGTGACACACAGGCCTTGCTCAGCAGACAGAGGATGCATAGGATCCGTAGGATGCCTGGGCAGAAAGGTATGTTCAGGTCTCTCCGCAGCCAGCCTCAGCCCTCAGCAGCAGCGGAGACAAAGGGAAGGACTCGCTCCCTTCCTCAAAGGCTGCGCAGAAAACTGCCTCTGCAGCACGCTCCCATCTCCCCCACGAAGAGCAGGCACTGACCCGCGCCCTCCCTGTGCGGTGGCTTTTTGTCAGCCGGCTGCCTTGTCCCTGCCGTACACACACACACATTTTAGCACTGTCTGCAAAGCAGTTTGGGAATCAATATTGCAATTGTGTTGTAAGTGAATTAGTTATAGATCAGCTTGGGCTAGGATTAGCTTATAGATCAGCAGGCTGGCAGGTTGCAGGGAAGGAACGCAGGCAGACATGCACGCGTGCACATTCTCCAGCATACCGCTCTACTGATGCCCAGCAAGAAGGGGAGGGTGAGCTGGGGCTCTGCGTACCCAGACGTGCTGCCCTGCAAAGCGCTGCTGTACTCAGGCACCGTGCACAGGCAAGCACTTACTCCCAAGTTTTGCAGCGCTTGGAGCCGTAGGACAAGGAATAGCAGAGGTAATGCCATATTCTGACCTTGAGTCTGCAGATATGGAATGAAAATCCATTGTCTGGCTCTGTACAGCCCTGGCCCTGTGGCTGACATCCTTCCTGTGAACACTCACACCTCTGCCAGCAAGCTGTCGTAAACCTTTATCCCAACAGCTTTGCCAAAAAGTGTGTAAAGAATCCCCAAAGACAAGTGAGTCCTCACAGATTCCCTTTTATCTTTTCTCAGAGATTTAAATAAAATGCTCTTTTCTAGTTGCCCTCTGCAGATGCAGGGATGTGACCCTTTTAGTGACCTTACTTAGTGAAAGCAGTATCCCCAAATACAGGTGGGGAAACTGAGGCACAGAGCAATAAGCTGCTGCAGTCAAAGCAGCTGATTCAGTGCATCCATCCAGGCTCTCAGTACCAGTCCATACACGGTCAGCCCTGGACCATGCTTTCTTCTGGTGCGCTTCCCACTTCTTTAAGTCCCATCGAGGCCCTTGTCACGACTCCAGGGTATTCTGGCTTCTAAAATTAGCCCAGCGCTTGGGTCCAAGCTCAGGGGGTTTCCCTTTTAAATGATCCTCCTGCCTCCCCTCCCACTTTTGCTTTGACTAAGCGTGCTGCAAAAACAACTTGCTTCTAAAATAGGCATCTCCTCTAACTCCCAGTTTAAACCTGAGTAGCTGTGCATGACACAGTGGGGTTGGGATGGCAGCTGTGCCAACTCTCCGGCCGCCTTTTGCTGCAATGGCACCTGCAAGGGCACGTGTGGGGTAGGGCTGTGTGGGCTTTGAAGGGGACTGGGGTTCTGCTTAGAGAGTAGCGGGGTGGTGGGGCGTAGGGGTGGGTGTCCCCCACAGAGGTACCTGCTGCTGGACAGCCTGTCTTCTCTGAAGAGCACGTTTGACATCAGGACATGGTCATTTGACGAGATGAAATACAGGCAGACCTCTGAGGAATGCCAGTCCTCTGGGCAAGGGATAGCAAAGCAACTTTTCCCTGGCACCTTGCACTGACTTTCCTAAGTAACCCTGTCTCCAACCCTCTTCTCCTTATGTCGAACAATTTTTCAGCAGTGTGGCCAGGTTGCTGGAGCTCAGTTTACACCCACTGGATTTGAGCTGGGGCCAGATCCCAAGCTCAGTTTCCCAGCCATAAATCTGGAGTAGTTCCACCGAAAGTCAGGGGAGTTAATTCCAGATTTACACCTGGTGGCACCAAGATGGGACCTGTAGACTCTGGCTTTGGCGACAAAGAGGGGGTTTACCCTGTCAGGTTGCAGCACTCAATCCCTGGCAGTGCATCTGTGCCTGAGTGTCCCATGGTTGGAGTTATTAGAGCAAGCCCTCTCTTTATTATTTGATATAATTCACTGCTGTCCCATTGGGTTCCCCTCACTCTGCGCTCCGTGAAACCAAGTGGAACTAACCCGAATAGGAGGATTATGGGCTCCAAATGGAAACGGTCGCACCAAGCCGCCAAGCGGAGCGCCTTGTGCTGAGCAAAGAGGGCAGCTGACAGCCTCAATGACATGCCAGCACTTAAAATGCTGATGATGGATGAACGTCATCCTGCTGGGAAGGGAAGGGGGGTAGGAAAGAGGGGGGACGGGGAGGGGAGGGAATCTGGCCCAGAGGAGCCAGAGAAGAAGAGCTGGCACCAGAGTTGATGTCCGCACTGATCCTCATCCGTGGGTTGTGATTCATGGTGAGAAGAGAGGGCTGAGCTCCTCTCTGCCGGCCCCGCCACTCTCTGCACGCTGGAGAGAAATTTCACTGCTCTTGGCAGCTCTCTTGACCACAGCACAGGCACATGCACAGATGTATATATTTGTATATGCACACATAGAACACATAGGAAGAACGTTTAACAGATACGTGTGTAAATATGTGTATATATATTGTTATGTATAAACACCTCCCCTTGACACACATGCACGAACATATGAGATTTCCTCCAAGACACTTCATTAAAGGCTGTTGTCCCCACCTTTCACTGTATATTATATTTCATCCACAAATCACATCTACTAAATGACTTTAAAGGTTTTCAGTTGGGTTTTTTTTTATTCCCCAGATGTCAAGGGATGTCAGTGAGATGTCTGCATTACTCAGAATATTGCGGGTATGTCTCTAGAGTGCCCAGGCAGGGGATTTCTCTCTCTCTGTCTCCTGTTGTATTCCTGACAGCAAAGTAATTTGCTCGTATAGATTCTGGCAACAAGAACAACGCAAAATCTGGCTGCTTGACAGTGTTGCATTTTTAACTCGAGGTTGAACAACTTCAGTCTGGAGACCTCCGGGATTCCTGTTCCAGGGTTGTTTGTTCCTGCGATTCACTCCAGCACTGGGTGACTCTGTAGAGGGGGCCATGCTGGCACCTTCTGCAGCAGGAGCGCTTGCAAAAGGGGCCCTACTGTGGGCTGTGCCTCAGGCTTCGGGCAGAGAAAGGCCCTTCCTCCAGATAGGTTCCCACACTGCACCATGGCCCCTTTCTGTTCAGGACCCCATACTGCAGGTATAGCATCCCATGTGGAGTCCCCACAGCTGCTCCCAGAGGGAGAAGTCCTGGAATGGCCAAAGGTCTACAGTTATTCTGCAAAGACATGAGGGTAAGCCAGGGGTAGAGGTTTACCCTGCCAGGCGTAGAGGGATCCTGTGCCTAAACGTGCCTGTGAGGAGAGCGCATGTTTTCCAGGTGCACAAGCAAATTGATGCTCTGGCAGCTGGTGTCCAGCCAGGCAGCTGATGCACCAGAAAACGAAGTAAAATCCATCTTGGTGTGTGCTAGTCATGGTTCTGCAACACAAAAGGGGTAAAAGAAGGGGCTAAGCTTGGGACAAAAGCTCGTAGGGGCAGCTCAGGGAGAGGAACCCCATCTGGGTCTGAGTGCAACCCCAGGCTGCTGTGCCGGCATTTCGGCAGGCGGCGCTCCCTGCCCTCGCTCGGCTCTGACCCCAGCACCCCCGAGATTAATCCTGTCACCCACCTCCGATAGCAGCTGCTTAACCGCGCACAGTAACCCCGCGCAGCAGTTTCAGCAAGAGAGCGAAGAAGCCTGTATCCAATTGAAACCGCAGGGGGGATTTAGGGAGGCAGAAGGTAATTTCCCGAGCTGGAATATGGCCAGGATACAAGGACTAATATCCTGGCTCTCGGGGAAACAGTCATGGGATCTTTGCTCGCTGAGAGTCATCCTGATCTTCGTTTTAAGTCAGATCTGGAAAAAAAGGAAAAAGAGACAAAGGGAATAATCCTTCCAAGAAGCCAGGGCTTCAGGGCACTGCTTAAAGCCGCCCTCACGGCAGGGAAGAGCCTCTTGGATGCAAAGCCGATGCACAATCCAGACATGAAGGCCTGGCAGCTGCTCCATCCCCTGCATGGGTGCTCTGTGCCTGGGGCTCCCCTGTGCACCCAGACGGGGCCACGGAGCGCCCTGGCTCCCAGGAAGGAAGCAGGATGCTAATGTCCATCACTAGCATCACACAAAGTCTTGCTGTAACCTGGTCATGTCCTTGGTGCTGGTGCTTCCCTCTGCTGGGAGATGGCAGGCTGAGACGGGTCCCATGGCAAAGGGGTTTTGGGGATGAAGGGCTAGACTTGTTGGTTGTGTCCAAAAATGATCACAGCAAAAAGCCAACCTGCTGCAGAAACACCACAAAGGGTTGGAGTGAGGCCTTGCAGATCCAGCCTGCCTTTTTCCATGTCTTTGTGGACCCAGGGCAGTTGTGAAACTGTGGTCATAAGGAGATGGGCTGTGTTTGCTCCTTTGCTCCCCCAGGGCTGACCCTTGGAGGCACCATGTTCTCATGGAGGCAGGTGGCTGGGCTCTTGGGGTAATATGGTCTGAGATGCAAATACCCCAGATTAGTTGTCTGTGAAGGTCTAAACTGGTGATCCAGGCAAGGGGCTGGGGGAGGCAGGGGGAAGCGGTGCTGCTTCATAGAGCTGCCCTGGTCCTGCCCCACCTGCACAGACCCCTGGCCTGCAAGGAGAGAGCTGGAGACCTTCCCATCTGGGTTGTCACCAGGTTGCTGCCAAGGACACAGGGAAAAATTGACACAGCTCCCTTGTCTGTGGGTGCTGGCACCCAGCACTCAGGCAAGCAAAGGCATCTTGGGGAGGGTGTAAAGTGGCCTGCCGTCCTGTCACCCCCCTGCTTCTGATGTTCCTCCTCCTGAGCCCCAGGGAGGTGTGAGGACTGCCACAATCCTGAAGTGCCACCATTTAGGAAGCAGACAAATCCTAGGCCTCCTCCTTCCACATCTCCACAGAGAATCACATTTTTCTGCCATTGATTCCTCCAAATGCCCATCTGTGGTGTCACAGAAAAATGTGATAGAAAAGTCACCTGGTAGCTGCTTTAAAGTCCCTCTCAGGGACTTCTGTGGTGGCTCTATGGCCCAGGCTTGGAAACCACTGCAGAGAGGACGGAGTGGGAAGGGAGGCAGCCAGTGGCTGGAGCAGTGGTGGTGTGAGCATTGGAAAACACTGCCCCCCACACAGTGAGCTCCCCTGCTGCTGGTGTCTGCCATTGTGAAGGGATCCCACTCCCAGCTCAGTGCCATGGTAGGAAGAACAACCATCCCTGATGCGTTGGCGCAGGTGAGGGCAGGCTGCCTTGTGAGCCAGCTCAGCTTGTGTCCCTGGCTTGTATGCCACTGGTTGGGTTAAGTGCTTTGCTCAGGCAGGGCAAGGCAGCCCCAGCCTGTGCTTTGTGCTAAACCATCTCAGCGAGCGGTGCTGAAGCACTGGTCTAATGGAAGTGAGGGCTGGGGTAGCGCTGCTGGGGCAGCCCAACAGCTTCCCTCCTGCAGGAAGGAGAGAAAAGATCTGCTTTAAAATATTTGGAAACTGCACTGGAAGCCCTCAGGTTAGGAATTACTGCTGTTCCTAGTGTGGCTAGAAAACCTTGAATGTAATCTATAGGATAGTGCTGCTTTAATCAGTGTCTGCAGCAGGTTAATAGATAGTGCCCTCCTCACCTTCACAAGAGATCCTTTCAGGCCATTTTTTGCCTTATGGCCGGGCTCCCTGTGATCTGCCTGCTGGCTGGCAGCAACTCTCCGCATCGTCCCCTTGTCTGTTGTTGCAGCAGGGAAGGGGATAACAAGCAGCAGCCCATCTCACTGCCCCATACATCACGGCCGAGATCTGTATTCTGACAGTTGCATTTTGTTTCCTACTTTCTAAGCAATATGCCCTCAGAAAGTCAGGAGGTGAAAGTATCTTCGGGTTTGATTGAAGACCCAGGGTAGGCAGATGCATCCTCCAGACCACCTCGGGAGGTCTGGCTGATGGGAGTTCTTGTCCTCCTAAATCCTACCAAGAGAGAGCAGGAAAGCTGCCAGAGCTTTGCTACGCTGTGTGCTTTCACTGCCTCGCCTGTTCCTCCACCCTGGTTTCTGCCTGCTGGCAGCCAGGAATGAAACCAGCCAAGCCCTAATATTAACAAGCCCTGACCATTGCACCGTGCTTAATTGGCTTTGCATGTTTAGCAAGAAGTTCAGAGTGGGAAAAAGGGTTTGCTGTTGGGAAGTCCCCAGCAGGCTGCTCTGAACCCCGCAACCACATCCCTGGGGTTTAAATCCCCAAAGCACAAGTAGAGCAGAGATGCCTGTCCCATTGTGGAGTGCAGCAGCAAGCTGGGTCTGTCTCACATATAAAGGTGAGCTCGCCCAGCCCCACAGACAGGCTGGGACCTCACATATTTTGCATGTCCTCTCTCTCAGTCTAGACCCTGAAAGTGTACCTACCCACAGGGTCTGAGGACAGAAGTGAGGGCAAGATCTTCCCTGCAGGTAGGGTTGTTCCTCTACCCATCCATCCATCCTTGAGTTCCCAGAAGAGGCAGGAGCTGAAGTCTGCTCGCAGGTGTTTAGGGCTGGGTCTTCACTGTGAGACTGGTTCATGGGCACTGGCTGCCCTGTTCCTGTTTGCAGGGCACAGGCAGGTTTGAAAAGGTTGGTCTTCTATGGCGGACGCAGCTGGGTGATGCCCCTGTGAATATGTCTGGAAAACCACAGTCACCCTTCCTGTGAGTCCAGTGGGAAGCCATGGCATGGGTTTGGAGGAAGCAGGGAGATTTTTGAGATGAGAAGGAAATCAAAGATCCTGCGAGGACCTGCATGTCACTGATGTAGTGATGTGTCTCTACACAGTGATTCTCTGAGAGTCACAACCTGCCCTTGGTGCACAAAGACCATTCTGGCCATTATTTATAAAGCCTTTGGTGGCAGACTCGTGCAGTCTCATGCCTGGCTGTGCCTCCCTGAAGGACCAGCTCTGTGCTACACTGATGGGCACAGAAATCAGCTCCCAGTCTTCCCACCATCCTTCTGAGGAAGCTGTGTTTCAGAAGCAGGGGAAGATGTGGCTCCACCATGATCAGTGGGAGTGCTGTGGTTTCACTCGGTCGGTGTGCACACATGTGCGAGAGGGGGACTGGATCGGCCGCTTGCAATTCTCCAAGGGTCCTGGATGTTTGCAAAGGCAGCTCTGCCAATCAATAAAAAGCAATCACAATAATGAAGTATCAAGTAGGAAGAAAAGATTTCAAGCTCTACATTGTTGGGGGATTGAGGGTTTTCTTTAAATGAGGCAAGAGAGGCTGGGAACGCAGAGCCTGCAGCAGGGATGACAAATCTGCTGCTTTTGCATGGGGGAAGTGGCAGGACCGCAGCCCCTCCGACCAGATCCAATGACAAGGGAAAGGCTGAGAGAGGACCTCATTTCTGCAGACACAAAGGACAAGCCGGTGGCGGCGACTTTCTCTCTGAAAAGTCACGTTTGCCAGGAGAGGCTGTGAAATCCAAGCCGTTCCCAAGAGCTCGTTCCCTTCCCACCCCCCCAGTCTGGGGAAGGGAGTTGTTCTAATTTTGTTTTTATTATCGTTATTCCCTCCTGGGCGAGTGCTGGGAAAGTGGTGAATTTTGCAGCTGCCCAAGAGTCGGTGGGAAGAGGGATGTGAGGGACACATGCCAGCTCAGGGTCTCTTCTCACCTTCTCTTTGGCTTCTCACGGGACCAGACATGACTGAAACCAAAGCATCTCCTGTTGCCTATCCCCTCTGTCTCAGTCATCTCCACCCACCCCATTGCCCCCTCAGTAGGGCCCATGGGGTGGCTGGTGACATGTAAAGGCAGCAGTGCCACCGAGCACGCAGGGCCGTGCTGGCTGTGTTGGCAAAGGGATGGCAAAAACTATCTATCACAGCAGGCTTTTAAAAATTGAGTCGTGGGCCTTCTTACACGGAAGGGGGTAGTTGTTGTGCACTTCAATTAGCAAGGTTGGTTAGAGATGGGGAGTTCTCTTCTGACAATGCTTGCAAAACTGCCCCATCTTCCCAAGGCAAGGCTGGTCCTAATAGGGTTTTTTTAGCACTGAGGCAGGTAACTCAATCTGCTCTAATTAAGCCTCCCACAAACCGTAGCAGTCTTTACCTGCAGCTGTGTGGTCTCTGATAGGGCAAACTTTCCTGCCATAGAAACATCAATTAAAAAAAAAGAAAAATCAAAAAATCAATGCAATCTCTACCTGGCAACCAAAATCTCCACTGATCCATGGTGGTAAGGGCTGGATGTGATTGCACGTGGTCTGAGAAGGCCTGAGACAGGGTCTGGGATTGTTGTGAAGGCATGTAGGTCAGTCACACTCTGTTCCATGTCTGCGATGCCAGCCTGTGATGATATTTAAGCAGTACTTTACAGGTATGAATTAATTAAATCAACAACCCAGGCAGATGAATGAGCTAGAGAGAGGGACACATCCATTGCCACTTTTGCAGAGAGGAGATTCTCAGTGTCCTTAAGCATGGCCATTCCTCCAGGGCAGCTGTGGTCCCAGCACCAGCTGTGCCTCTTGCCTCTCCTCCTTCCTTCAGCTCGTACTCACTCCCTTTGCTTTGACTCTACTGATTGTCAGGGAAAATTCTGGCACAAACAGCCCAGGTCTTGATGGCCTTTGTAGCTACTGATAGCTTGAACTATTGCAGTGGGTGGATGGGATGTGAAAAGCCATGGCCTGTGGGTACCTCAACAGTGTCTTTTGTGTGGGTAACATCATCTTGCAGTATAACTCACACTGAGGCTCTGGAGCAACACAAAGAGAAGAAAATCCTCTCATTTATGTGATGTCCTAGTGGAGCTGCTTCTTTAACCAGCTGGCAGCACCTTGGGTGTCAGTGCTGCAGACACTGGGTCCAAGGCAAACTATTCCAGCTGGGGACTGGCTGCAGCTCTTCCTCTAGCCATGGCCTTGCAGCTCAGCCCAGGGAGCCTTCACACCCCTCTGCCTCGAGTCTTGGCTTTCTATCAGCACAGAACCTGGCCCAGAGACAGAGCCAGAAGCTCTACCCATCCTCTGTGGACTTTGCCCTTGCTGGGGAGATGCAGGAGGGGAGGGAGAGGTACCCTCTGGGCAGGACAGGTACAACTGTACAAGTGATGTTCCAAAAGCATCTGCTTGCCTTTCTAGGGCAGGACAGAAGAAAGCAAATACCACCAAATTCCTGCTTTCCTGACATGGAAGGAGCATTTGACATTGGCGGTCATATTTGTCAAATCAAAGGGACAGTCCTGGTCCTGGAGGCAGCTGAGCTTCCAGGAGAAGGACTGAGCCAAGAACAGCCCTGGTTTCACATTGCGTCCTCCCTTCCAGCCCAGCAAACAGCCTTCAGCTTAGGCTATGGGAGATGGGAGGAAGAAAAGAGGATAGATTTATTCCATGAAATTAGTAGAGTGACATTGTGTGTTAATAGCCTATTTACCAACATCTCCTCCTCTGTCTTTCACTTAGCCTACTGCTAAGGCTGTATCTTCCTACCCTCTTCCTACCCTCAGCTCTGCCCATCACGCTTTCCTCCCATTTATTTGAGACTCCCAAGGAAGTGCCCTACTCTAAGGGGAATGGGAGCAGCAGACCTGACTCAGCTTACCTGAGGCTCTCAAGCCCACATGCACACACCCCCACCTTGTCTATACACACTGGCAGGAAAGATGAAGTTGAACAAACCATTTACACGCCAAGTGGATTAGCCAAATTGTGTTAAGCCCCCGCAGGGACGTCCTTGTTCACAGCCTTCATTTGATTTCTCTTTCAAAAGCCCACCAAGCTGAATGTGATTACAGCCTCTTAATCCTGCCTGCACGTGTCTACGTGGGGTTAATGCAGCGTAATAGATGCCCTTTACAAGTACATGCTGGTGACCATTCCTGCATGGTTGAACCCGCAAACCCAGATGTTCAGCAGATGTAAACCCAAAGCACAGACTCTGATTGTTACTGCCTGGCCAAAGAGCTGCTCTCACAGCTAAAGCATGGAGGGGAAACTCCATGTTCCCAAGGCCGAGCAGCAAATCCATGTCAGAAGCAAGAACCGCCTCAGCTCCAGATTGGTTCAACTCCTGCAGCACTGAACATCCTCGGCAGGTCCATCCTGTGATGAGAAGGATTTTTTCCTGGAGGTTAGGAAGTAGTACCCGAGTCTGGGCTCCATCAGGAGTGCTGCTATCCCAGTCTGATACCCAGCCAGCAGCATCTGCAAGCCCCTGCCCAGGGGTGGGTCTGCTGATGGGCACGTTTGCTTTTAGAAGAGTATCACTTTCCTAAAGCAGAAGCTACAACCAAAGTGTCATTGCAGCCAAACAGTGACACTAGAAATCCATAGAGCTGCTCAGCTAGTTATTGCAAAGCTGTCTGGCTCTGCCTAGCCAGGCACGGGAGATTTTAAAACAGAGATAAAGAGATTTATAAATAAGAAACCAAACTGATGCTGCCTTCAGGAAGGGAGAGCTGCAAAAGCAGGTCCCCAAATTCATCCTTTGCATCAGCCAGGCTGCATCAGCTTAAAAATAAAGCCAGGCCTCAGCGCAGCAGGCTTTGCACACACCCAGCACATGCCCTGGCTAGAGCACCTCTCCTTGTGTTCACAGAAGAAACCACTCAAAGCCATTCACATCTACATGGAATCAGTTTGCCACAGCAAGATGTGCAAGGTGCTCCATTTAGGGAGAGAAACCAGCCATGGTTCAGTCCTATTATCAGCAAGAAAAAAAAAATTAAAAAAAAATCAAAGACTTTCTTGTCCAGAGACGGGGGGATGAAACCACAGGGGGTAATTTCCATAACTCTTTCAGCCAGCACTCAACACACAAACTCACTTTTCTCAAAGTCAGACCACCTGCCAGGGGAGCAAATCCATTCCCTGGTATCTTGGGACTGCATCACATAATCCCCTTAATAAAGCAATCAAGTTCCAGATTAAAAACAGTTAGATTTCTACCCCACTGAAAGCTTTTTTCCAGAACATCCCTAGTAGGAAACCTCCTTAAAATGTACTGCTTTTTGCTGGACTGACCAAAAATAAAATAACCCCACAACAAGTAAACGGAAAACCTGTTATTTCCCCATGGAAACTGTTAGTTTTGAGAGAATGATATTTTCCATTAAAAATGTTTTGCTGGAGAATTCCCAACAACTCGCGCTGCTGCATCACTGATTTTAATCGAATACAGAAATTCTCCTTTCCCTTTGTTCTTAAACTTATATTCAGGAGAAGGGATAGTTACAAATCTATCTGCCTCCTTCACCAGCAATGTAATGTTACCCATCAGGTGACACGTACGAAGAAAGATAGCAATGAAAACTCGATGTGGCTCTCGGTAGAGCCAGCGCTCCCCAGGCAGTGGCATAATCTCTCACAAGGCTGCCTCGGCTCTCGGAGCCCCCTCAATCTCCAACTGTTTTTTTTGAGATGCTCATTTTCCTAAGCATAGCTCTAACAGTGAGACTGTGCTGAATTCACAGATAATCAGTATCTAATTGGATTAGGAGCTGATAATATCTTTGACCTTTTTTAATGGCTTGTCTGGTCTGCCTTTTTGCAAGGCTGAGGCTTAATTTTAGGCGAGAATTTTTTCCACAAGTGAAGCATGACCCTGTTAACCTCTGAATCAGAGAGGTGACCTTCCCTGTCCCCAGCTGCTGTGGAGCTATTGGAGATGGCGATGCACACGCAGGCTTTCATACATGTACAGACATCTGTGTACAAACAGATTGCACCTACATACAGAAGTCAGTTTCAGGATCTGATTTTCAGTTAGAGCTGGGCTGATGCAGAATTAAATCCTCATGCAGAAATGATAAGTCAAAGGAGTATGAAGCTCCTGCAAAGTCAGTGTCCCTGCTTGTGTCAGCTGCGCAAGTCACATCCTCTCTTCACCCCTTCCT
>NW_010286774.1:31301-48801 GCF_000700745.2 Antrostomus carolinensis
AGGGAAAGCGAATCACCAGTGGGACAAACAGGCCAGAGATCAAGATAGTGGGTGTTTGTGAGACAAAGGCACGGGAATGTTCATATGTTCTTGTGATTATGTCTTGGTCCAGCTCACCTAGTTCCTTTATTGCAGGTAAGTGTGTGGTCCCACACACGTGAGCAGGTTCATACGCCAGCCAAACACAACTAAGAGCAGAGAGAGTGTGTCGGAGTTACACATAGCTCATATCCATCACAAACACACTGTGTGTGAATACAGAAAGAAGATAAGTGTGCCACAGTGCAACAAACATCTACACGCAGAGCCACACTCACAAGACCACACTCCATGGACACAAAGGCATGCCCTTCTTCTGCTTGCCACAAGTATGCGTGTGCATCCACCCATCCCCTCCACCTGGCCTGCCTGGCTGACGTACCCTCTTTCCTGGGGCTCCACTGGGCACTCAGGGTCTCCCACTGCTTTCCACCACACCACCCTCCTTTGCCTGCCGCTTGTTTTATCTCTCTTACACACATACTGACACCCTCCAGGCCATAAGGCACCACAAAGACCCTTGCTCTTTCCTCTCTTGAACATACACTTTCTTTCTCATATCCTCCCTCTGCTTGCACACCCATAACCTTCCCCTCCACTCTTAAAAAACACCTTCACATACTCCATAAAATCTCCTGGCCACAGCAAGGCTTTCAGAACCCCTTCAGTAGGGACTTGTCAGGCTGAATTTTGGGGCATTGGGATTTAAGGAGATGCAGGGAGCAGGAGGGAAGGAAGGCTGCCTGATGAACAGCAGATGTTGGTGATCATTGGATGGAACTGTTAATTTAACTGGAGTTTATCAAATGGCAATTAGGTGGGGCCTCATTACTGTAGCCAAGTGGCACAAAGATGTGCTGTAAAAACCCAGGGAATGGGGATGTGCACCGGTAGAGTAGCAGCGCTGATGTGGTGTTTAGGATCTGGAGCAGTGAATCCTCTCACTTGCCCAGAGGTCACTCTCCTGGGTGGTGCTGGTCAGAGCTTGGGCACCTGAGCCCATCTGCTGGGCTTGTCTCAAGGTGGGAGGCTGCAGATTCAGCAAGGGGCAGTGAGTGTGTGTGGTCAGGGGAGTGGAGGACAGGACAGAAATGAAGGACTGAAAACAGTGGCTGTAATGAGGTGTGGGTGACAGCCTGGATAAGGCGGGCAGGTCTCCAGCCCAGCCAGGGGCAGGGATAGAGGCAGGGCAAAGGAGTGGAGGAATATTTTGGAGCTTTGTAAAATACATCTGGTGTCCTCACCTGCCAGGGGATGGGACAGGGTGTCTTGGTGCTTTAGATGTAACATTATCTCAAAACAAGCAGTGTAGTTTTACATCTCATGTGATAGCCAGAGATGGTGCATTTAACTGCTGCTCCTCCAGCAAGCTGAGGGTTGTGTTTCACACCTCTGCTCTGTGGGGTGCCCCGATGCTGCTGAGGAGGAGAGTCAGTGCTCTGCTCTTGGTGAATGTGGGCATGAGTCCCACCAAGACTGTTTCTCAAGAAAGAGACCTAAAGGTGCCTATAGCAGCACAGCCTTAGTATTTGGGGTGGCTTGACCAGTGCAGAGAGAGGGCAAGGGAGCTTTACCACCCCTGTACAGCCCCACAGCCTTGCAATGTCCAGTGGAAAGGAGAATTCAAAAGAGGTTAGAGATAGCACAGAAAAGTCCTGAGTACAGCTTCCTCCTAATGCAGGAGGCAGTGGTACAGACACACTCACTCTCCTAATGACATGATTATATTTCACATCTGTCTTGGGGGAAAAATCAAATGATCCAAGTTCAAACACAAACAAAAAACTTCCCCTAATGAACAAATTACCAAACTAAAGCGCAGCAGGGATTTGGAGGGTTAAAATGTTTGGGATTAATTAACTGATTAATTAAGCCCTCACATCAGCCTCCATCCCTACAGCCCTGCTCTTGCAGAAGGGATGTACTGGGAGTGTGTGATCCTGTCAGCACGACACAGGAATGCTGGGGGGAAGGTGCTCAGGGAGGGAATTTTACATACATACTTG
This sequence comes from Antrostomus carolinensis, assembly GCF_000700745.2. Taxonomy (NCBI): domain Eukaryota; kingdom Metazoa; phylum Chordata; class Aves; order Caprimulgiformes; family Caprimulgidae; genus Antrostomus; species Antrostomus carolinensis. The sequence continues at coordinate 33,347 of NW_010286774.1, forward strand.
GAATTGTGGGGTTAAAGTAGGCTGTGCCCTGCAGACCGTTTGTGAGACACCCTCACACCTCTGCTCTGATCGGAGTGGCTGTGCACTGGGGCTGCTGGCTGCTTTGAGGTCTTAAAAGAATAACATAGTTTTCAAAAGCCAAAGAGGTTTCTGTCTCCTGTGGGCATGGGTCTTCCCTTCACTCTGTCCTGCTGTGAATGTGACAGCAGCTGTGCTCTGCTCAGCAGCCCGTGATTCCCATTGCCTGCTTATCCTGGAGGAAGGGACCGATGGGTGTTCCAGTGTGGCCTCGGAGGACAGTAGCTGTGGGGGCATTTTGCACAGGCCTCTAGCCTCATCTGAATTTTTCATGTTTGAAATTGAGTGGGATCCTTCATTTCCATGAATGGCTGATCTTGCTGCATAGGAAAAAAACCCCATGGCTCTTTCATCTTTTTCTGCCATCAGTCCTGATGCACAAAACAACTAGAGGAAACCTCCCCATGCCATGATGCCACCTGCCTGATTCCCATGTCCTGGCTTGGTAAAAGTCTATCCACTATATGTACCACTGCTGGATTTGGTGGATCATCTGCTTGCTGGGTACTAGTAAAGTCTTCAAGACTTGAACCACTGTTGTACTCAGTGTTCCTAATGCTTAAGTCATCTGCATCCTGTGCTCATCTCACAGTCAACATATCCAGTGTCTGGAAGAGTGCAAACAACCTTTGTTCATCAACAAGACCTGGCCTGGGCAATTCCAGCACAGCTCTACAGAGCTCTCCTGGACAGATCTGTTGTACATCAGGAACAGTGTTGCAAGCCTGCGCTTCAGAATTAGAGAGAGAATGGAAAAAACCCTCATATGGGCCTGCACATCCAGCAGGAACTCATGAGCCTGCACTGGGCATCTCTATGTAAAGAAGGAGGATGGTCACAGCAGCGGGTAGAGTATGTTCAGGCAGATTAAAATAGCCTGCCTTGGAGGTGTCCTTCTGAGAGTGGATGACACCGGTTTAGCTTGTCTCACATGTTTTTATTTTGCTGGGTGCAAGGTGCAAGGGAAATGGCAACCGGAGCTCAGCCCACTACTGCTCCACAGCTTCACACTATAAATAAGGCATCAAGTTATTGCACCCACCAAATTCTTCCCTGTCTTCCGGTCTATAGCAATGCAGTGTCTGGGATATCTATAGCATCAGCCCCTTTGCAGTATCTGGTGTTTTCATTAAAGCCCTTACTCCTGGATTCTGTGATCCCATGGGTGGCTCTGATATTTTCTGAGAAAAACAACCTGTTAATAGCTTAAATGGCAGAAAGAAAAAATTAAGATTAGAGCCTGAGTGTATCTAAATATAAGGAGTTGATCTATTTTGCTTAAGGATTTCTTATGGAGAAAAATGTGATTATTTCAACATCAAGATTCTTCTAGGGAAAACACTTTGGTTCAGATTTTTTATTTTCCGATCAGGAGAATAAAAGCAACAATACAAATCATTCCACTCTGAAATTCCCAGGCAGAGCAGCAGTATTAATTTTAAAATGTGGCAAGAACACTTCCCTTCCCAAGTCATGCTTCCACTGGCAAAGTAGAGATTTTTCTTGCTGGTGTTTCACTTTCTGCATTCGCTGTTTAGCTGCACTCTGTAGTTTGGAGATTCTTCTCTTTTGCTTTCTGATGTTTCAACTTCCCTTTCTGTTTCCCCATGGAGAATGACTTGGAGCCACCAAAATTTCTGGCAAATGAAAGTTTCCATTCTTTTTTCTGCCCAGCCAGGCTGAAGAGACAGACAGTAGAGAGAAGGAGCTCCAAGCTCCAGGCCAAATGTCCTGGTTTGGGGACAGCGTATGAATGCTGAATTCTTGGTGCTGGCTGCCTGGAGGGCCTGGAGTCTGTCCCAAGCAAGCTCTGTGAGTGCGTGGAGGTACCATGACAGCTCTCCCTGGGAGCTTTGCCTGCAGAACAGCTCGTTTCAATGATGCTGCCCTGTAGAAGATAAACAATTTCCAGATTGCAAACCCCGCAAGTGTCACCATTCATACCAATCCTCACCTGTGATGGAGATAAAACTATAGATGGAAGAAATGTACTGTTCATCAAGGGGTAAAATAGGTGGCATGGGCCGTAAAGCCTGCAAAATTCACACTTGAGTTCAGGTGGGCTTACCCAGGAAGATGAGTCTTATCTGCTGCTCTCAGGATGGGATCCTTCAGCAGCTGAGCTCACCTGGGGGCATGAGGCACCTCTCCCACAGGGCATAGGCCTGAGGTCACCTTGGACAAGAAGAGACTTCTTATCATCAGGCCCTGAGCAGCAGCACTGCCTACATGCTTGCTCTTTCCATTCACTCCAGCCGTGCCTCTGAGGGTCCTTGTAGTCCACATAGGATCATATCTAATTCTTATTCTTCATGAGTTTACTGTGATTGCAGCAGTGCCTAGAGACCCCCGGGGAGATGCTGGCCCTACTGCTGAAGCCGCTGTGTATCTCCAGGGCACCAGACAGGTCAGGATCTAAGCAGACAAGATGGATGCACAGTGCAGCAAAAAGAAACACAGTGACTCCCATTTCAGAGGCAGGAGAAATGGAGCAGAAAAAAAGATTGAGGCCTGGTCTCCTCCAGAAAGTTTTGCTGATGAAAGTTGGAGTGTATTCATGAACTGGCAAATTCCTTGGATGTGAGTGAACCAGGCAGCAGGGTCAGGCCTCCCTATTTGCAATGCCTGGCTTCATCATCACGGGGAAATATCTGGGTTCAGTACACCCTGAGATGTACAAACTGGTTTTGGTCCCTGCTGCTCTTTATCTGCTCTAGCTGTAACTCCAGCTTCCCTGATACCCTGGGGAAGGCAGAGCTGAGGGTTTGCTGGTGCTGGGTGGAGGGTGTCCAGCCCCATGCAGGCAGCGTGGATGAGCACTGACACTGAGGATGGAGTGCTGGGGACAGGGCAGCTCTCCTCCTCCAGAGAGCACGTGGATGCCAGCGAGGACAGCCTGGAGCACTTGTTGGGGTGCCAGCCCCGTGGTGTCTCAGCACTGGGAGAAGGTGGGAAAGGAGGTAGCAGGCTGCACCCATCCATGAGCTAGAGATGTGAATTCAGCAAGTGATCTTGTTGATGTGCTTTTGGGCATGGTCAGTGAGATGCACCAGTCTGATAGGAGGTCAGAGCAGCCTCCAAAGGATGCTCCAGCAGAAGGAGGCTGCACAACCACCATCCATCCAAAGTCATTATCCGAGCCTTTGGGGTGCAGAGATGGGTGACAGCAGACAGTCTGAGGATCAGGGCATGCTGTGCCATGCAATTTGGGGAGAGGAGAAGGGGAGGAGAGCTCAGGAGCTGACGCAAAAGGATGCTGCTGTGAGTCAGAGGCAGGATGCTCTGAGTGCAGGGCTGAAGGCAGGAGGGAGCTGCCAAGGCAGCCTCCCGGCACAGAGTGCTGACACTTCTTTTTGTTCAGGCTGACAGCGAGCACCTGGTGCCCCCACACACGGAGCCGCCGGCCGCCCCCCGCCCGCAGCGTGCGCCCCGGCACACACGCGTGCTCGCGCGCAGCCCCGCAGGTTGGAATCAATGCAAACATATGCTGCCATTAATGTGAAAATCACTTCTGCAAACACGAGGGTCTCTCTATTCATGGCCTTCCTCTCTCCCGGCAGGGAGGAGGGGGGGTCACGTGCAGACCTTTTATTTGAAATCCTTCCTTCTCAGAGCCTGAAAGGGACAAGGGGGGAAAGAGGGGGAGATAGATGAGGCTGATTGTGACAGGGAAAATGGGACAACAGCCCAGATTAACGTATGGGAGCTCCTCTCCTGCCATGAACTGTGCTAAATCTGCAATGCTGCCTTCCCCCTTCGACCTGTTCAAACACTTCCCTGGTGCTGCCAGTTTTGCCCTTGTGTATTGCTGGTGAAGGCAGGAGGAGCGTGTAGGACTCAGAAAAATGGTGTGACTAGATGTCACAACAATGATTGCTCATATAAAAGCTGAGGGCACAAATTTCTGAGAGGGTAGCAAGCTCCCCTTTCACAATTAAAACAGTGCTAGCTAGAGCAGTTTTGGCAACCAGCATGGGAGTATCCCATCTCCCCCAGAACCACAGCATACATGTTGGCCAGCCCCAATGTGCATGGGCTACATGCACTGAGCTGCACAGGGCTCAGGTCACATGAAGTCAGTGGAGGTTGGTTGTCCGGATGCTGCTCCTCTGCCATGCTGCAGCACTTCTGAGGAGCGGGGCTTGCTGCAGACATTGTGGTGGTTTGGGTGGATTCACCCTTTTGCTTGCAGCTTGCAGCCAGACACAGCCTGCTCTATCACCCTCCCTCGCCCCAGCCTCACCCAGGGAGTAGGGGAGAGAATTGGAAAGAAAAGGGCAAGGAAACTCACGGGTTGAGATAAAAACTATTTACTAATTAAAATAAAATGATAATGATAACAACAGTGATAACAGAATACCCAAATGAGTGATACACAGTGCTCACTGCCTGCTGACCAACGCCCAGCCTGTGCCAACTAACGATCCCGGAGCAGGGACTGTCCCGAAACCAAAACCCCGGAAGAGTGATCCTGAGCAATCCTCAAGAGAATACCCCGTCTTCCGGTCAGCCCTGGTTAATGTACTGACATGACGTGATATGATCTGGAATATTTCATTGGCACAACCAGATGCCAGTTTTGGGTTTTGCTCTTCACTGCGCTTCTCTCTCCCAGTCCTAGTGCAGCTGTGAAGCAGCCAAACATCGTGGCCTTGAGCTCCAGCAGCAACTAATAACACCAGTACTGTTATCAACGTTCTTCTCACAATATGTCTGAACTGAAACTAAATTACAGCTATTTTAATTACTAAAAAGAAAATTAACTCTATCCCAGCAAGACCAGGACAGACATTTACCGCAGAGCTCCCTCCAGTTTGGGCAAAGTGGCTTCTCTGATGTCCTCCTCAGTTCCACTGTTTGCCTGCTGAGAAACACCCTGATGTTCTTCACTCTGGCAGTGGCAGCATGGACATGGTGGGTGGTCAGGTTTGGTTCACATAGCATCAGGGGTCTGTAAAACAGCTGGAAGGGCCCCATGTGCATCTGAATGTGAAAGGGGACACAGCTGATTTTAGAAGAACCAAATGGAGTTTCTGGACCTCGCAGCCATTTGTCAAAGGCTTTAGAGCAACGCTGTGAGATGTCATTGAGGTGCCTGGCCTCACTCTGCCTCCAGCTTGCCTGTGAGTTGGGCTGTGTCCCTTGTCTGTCAGAGAGTTTCTTTTATATGTCTGCAGATTCCTCACTTTCTTTTGGGTTGTCCCTGGCCACTTCTGTTGTACAAAAAAATCTACAAAGTTGTAGTTTCACTGCATGGAAAAACACACTTTTTCTGCATTTTGTTTCTCAGCCCTGAACTTTGCTTTAGGGGGAAAATATTTTCCTAGCTTGGCTTTATACCCATCTCAGACTCATCTCAAAATACCTGGTACTTTATAGCATCTCCATTTTGTTTCCTTGCGATGTCCTAGCCCAAGCACGTGTGCTGAATTCCCCAGCATCTGGCCTTCTCTCGTATCTATCTGTTGGAAGCTGAACGCATCTCTGATTTGGGAAATCAATCACACTTAATTGAAGGGTGATTGTTTTCACATACGAGCCTGCCACATCACTTTCATCTTTATCACATTCCCTTTCTCTCTGGGTTTTGTGTGACAAGATACTGCAGCGCAGGAGGGAAGAGGTCGCTGACCTTGGACCTGGATATAATTGAAAAAAGGAGGGGAGCATCTCCTTTCTTTCCTCGGGTGGATCAGTTTGCATTTCCTTCAGCTGTTGGACGGAGCACATGCGCACGCACTCAGAGCCATATTTAATCCCGTCTCGCACACAGCTGTGCCGTGATGCCGTGCAGCAGAGCGAGCTGGCACCCAGCATGGCTGGTGGCTCTTGCAGGGCCATGAAGATGTGTCCCCTCTGTGCATCACAGCAGGGAAGGGGCAATGATACAGGATGGGGTCTGACATGTGGCAAAGTGTTTTGGGTGCCCAGTGTTTCCAGGTGACTCTGGGCATCTTGAAGAGCAGCCCCAGGGAGATAGAATCATAGAACCATAGAATGGTTTGGGTTGGAAGGGACCTTAAAGATCATCTAGTTCCAACCCCCCTGCCATCAGCAGGGACATCAGCCCGGCTTTTTAATGAGATTTTGGGCAAGCCTCTTTTCTGTTCCCTCTTGCTCTTTGGTCACACTGGAGACTCTCTTGCACCAGGACTCAGTCTTTTTTTACTGGAATGTTGTGATGCACAGCAAGGCTCTCATTTCCTTCAAGAGCTCCCATAATACAGATGGTGCATGGACAATCCCTCCCGGAGTCTCTGCAAGGACTTGTGCCCAAGTCCAGTCTCATGTGGCCATCTGTCTTGTCACCCCACTGGGATGTACCAGTCTGAAGCGTTCATAAGCTCTCAGCACACAGAGAAGTCTTGCTGTCTGTACCAGTGAGCTGAATTGTAAGCTGTTCCCCAGACTCCAGTTTGAAGGTCTCTATAGTATTGACTTTCTCGCACTTGGAAGTACCTCATTTATCTTACGCTCTGCATTTGTCTTTTCTGCCAGTGCAGTAGTAAGCGACTGAAGCTTGCTGCCAGCTTTTTTCCCTTAATGACATACCACATATGCAGACAAGGATCTGAATCAGAGCTCTGGAGTTGGTCCCCACTTCCTCACTTTGGAGAAATGTATCTTAACACAGAATTCTTCCTTTGCAGTTTGTCTCAGGGCTCAGCAATGAAACAGCCCCAATTCCCCTGACTCTAGGAAGGCTGTGATCCAGGACACATCTCCAAATTTTGGACTCATCTGGAGGCAAATGGTGTCAACAGGAAGGCTTCCACTGTCTCTGAGGGCTCTTGGATCAGGCAGCTCCAACTATCTCCAACTTTGTTTCTTTTCTATTGTGGTCAGATTTGTCCCTTCCAGATGTGGGGAGAGCCTTACCCAGCAAAGGTCCAACACAAACCTTCTCCCAGGCAAATTGTCTTTTCTAGAAAGCATGGAAGAAATTTAAGGTTCCTCCGGGTGTGAGACTGCATGGTGCCTAGTTTTTCTTAGGTACCTCTGATGTGGGCCTCTCTTTCTGACAGGTGCTGATGAGTTGCAGGCCAGGCAGACAGGACTGAAAAGGGTAGGAGGGTTGGAGTTTGTGTGATGAAGCTGTGGGTTTCATTGATTTCTAAATAAAGCTTTCATCAAGACACAGAGCCTCACTTCCCTCCCAGTTTTGTAAAGCTCTTGTCAATCTCTGACACAGCTGCCAGGGCAAAAAAAAGCTGCCAGCATCTACAGAAGTAGAGCAGTGGGTGGGGAGTTGGATGTCTTCCCTCTGCAGAGAGGAACCACAGAGCCCAAGCCCAGGATAATACTGTGAGGTACCCGCTGCCTGGCTTTCCCTCTGTGCCAAGTCACCTCACTGTGCTGAGGATGCTCTGTGTCCTCTGGGCCTGCTCTTCCCCGAAGGGGATTTGTGTTCGAAATGCACTTTGTGTTGTTGTTGTGGATCACAAATGACCTTTTGCAAAGTCACAGTGGAGCTGGGCAAGTGTATGATGTTCACCAGGGCAGGGGGTATGTGGGCAGAGCTCTGCTCAGGGCCAGGGATTGAACGGGGTCTGTGGGGTCTTAGCATGGTAGTGAGTCACCATCCTCTCCCAGATCTTCTTTCTGAAAGCTGCCTGGAGTGATTGTATAGAGTGAGCAGGACAACCTTTTACTGTGAACTATGCATCTTTGGTGTCTCGAAGGGTGAAACCTTCTCCATCACATTGTGGGAGTTGGTAGACCTGCTCCTCCCAGGGGTAGTGGAGGACACACCAGCTCCCTGCCCAGACATCGCCGTGTTCTGGAGCAGGAGGATGTAACTATCAAGCCAAAAGCAATGATCCAAGCATTATTTGTCTCTTGCTCAAAATTTTGATGAAAATACCAAAACAGATGGAACATTTGCAGATTTTTATTAAAAAAAAAAAGCCCAGAAATTTGAAGGCAATTTCGTGTTCGCTATCATTCTTTTCAGGCTTTTTTTCCCCCTCTTGGCAAAAAATAGTTGACGACACTTTCCATCACCACAAAATTCCCCCACTGAGCATTAAATATAAAGTCTTCTGTGTTGAGTAGAGCTGAGAGGAAGGAGAAACCCTTCCCATTCCCTTGTGTCAGGCCAAGAGGAATTGAAGATCACTTGCTGAGAGTCTGTCTCTCTCTGGCCAGCACCCAGAGGGAGCAGAGGCTCTCCAGAGCACTCTGAGCTGCTGCTGTGTCTCAGGAAGATAGCAAAGCATTGTCTTTGTGAGTGTGAACAACATCTGCTATTTTAGCCTGTGGTCTGGGAGCTCAGGATGGCCTGAGCAGCCCATGCTGGCTGGCAGAGGGAGCCACTGGGGCTTCTGGGGAGGCTGAGTGCCCTCTGAGCTGGGGGAAGGCAGAAATCACAGCAGGGGTGCATGGGGCAGAGGACCACAGGGTGTCCTGGGGACATCACTGCGAGAATGAGCATCCCCACAGTATCCACAGCATCTAATCCTCGGCAAGCTCTCTGCCTGCAAAGTCAAGAGAGCGGAGCCAAACACCTCCACACTAATCTGTCAAAGCCCATGGCCTCCCTCCTCCTTCTTCCATTGGCATTCAATTCGGACATACACGGAAAAAGGAGCTGCCAGTTAAAATAAGAGCTGCTTTTCCAGCTCCCAGAGGACCCCCCTGATGTGACCTGCAAGGTGTTGCAATCCCTCTCTGCCACTGGCCTGCTTGGTTTTCGCCACACATGCACACACCTTCCTCCCCCTTCCACAGTGCTTATCGCAAGCGTTTTGGTAGAACTGCCCTTGTCATATAAATCTAAACATAATTCTCTCTTTCCTGTTAAGCTAAAGAAAATAAACGTGTAGGGCTGTTACTGGAAGCCAAGCTGTAGGACTGCCCTAAATTCTCTTCTTATTGAGTCTGGGCTGAAAATCACTCAATTCTGCTGAGGACACACATCTATGCTTGCACACACAGGGAGGGAAGGCAGGAGGGGGGAGGGAGAAAGAAAGAGAGAGAGAGAGAGTGAGAGAGAGAGAGGACGCGGTGTGTATAAATATCTCCAGCTCTCTAGATAGTCGGCAGATTTATTCCGCTGCCAAGCCTGCAGAAAATTGACTTGTTTCATGGAGGCAGGCTATTGACACATTACCGCAAGGAGGGTTAGGAGAGAAAGCGGTGTGGCTGGCGCCCCTCTATTATACGATAATGTAATCAGCATTGTGGGAAATGACTGTGGGTAAAATGGCATCGCTGACATTTATATTAGAGGATATTGATGGCAGGAACTGTGACCACATCTATCGTACCTCCCGTTTGCCAGGATTGACACAGACGGCTCTTGTTGGCTGGATTTCCTCTCTCTCTCTCTCTCTCTCTCTCCTTCCTCTTAGCTCCGTTGCTCACTGCTGTCACTGCAGATAGATAATTGAAAAATGGATCTCACCTTTCCAGCAAACAGGAGTGGTTCAGGCAATTACTGCAGAGGTTATCTACTCAATCTCGAGGCCTCGTCTCCGAGAGAGATTCAGAGGAAATTGGATTTTACATGGATGTTTTATTCTGCAAGGGCTTTAGTATAAATAGAGGCAAGGAGACATCAGCAGACTGTACAGCTGAGAATGACATGCAGAGCGGTAGAGTGGGGTTTTGACAGGAGGGCTTGGCTGTGGATGTGGTGGTAATACCATGCCATGGTCCTCTGCAGAATTTCTGATCTCAAATTGTTTGCTTTGACGTTGCTTTTGTTTTTTTGTGTTTTCTTTTTCTTTTCTTTTTTTTCTTTTTTTTTTTTTTTTAAGGTGAAGGCTAAAAATGGCTATCCTGACCCACAGCCACCTAGCTATGTTTTGCCTCTGGAATCTAAAAATAGAAGGGAGTTGTTCCCAAAGGAAATAAAGGCAAACAGATGGCAAAATGCTCTGAAGATGAGAAGGCAGAGGAGAGTGAGATGTATTAAAAGAGCTCTGGAAACTGTCTGGTTCTTAAAGGAGGGGAGCTGCTCCCGGAGAGTAGATATTACCCAAATGCCTATTCCCCATGAACATCCTTGAAGAGAGTTAGGCCTTGAAGTTCCTGGCTATGTGAGAGGCAAAACTATACCCATGGTCCTTTAGGACAGGCTGTAATGCCAGGCTTTGGGCTGTGCTTGGTGGGAATCCAGCCCTTGAAAGCAATTTGCAGCTGGTACCCTTGCCCTCAGAAACTGCTGAGCCAGGGACGCCATAGAAGGACCTTGAGGGTCTTGGTGGACCGTGTCAGTTTGGTTTGGCAGGAGGAGACAGCACCAGACCTTTGGAGCACCCGTGTAGATGCAGGTATGTGCGGTTTGCATCGCACCTGGCCCCTGCTTGGAAACCTTAATGGGAATTCATTTGCTGGAAAACCAGTCTTGCAAAAACCAGGACATTATCGTTATTGTTGTAGGACTCTTAAAACTCTGTTTCATGGATGTATAAGGGATGTCGCTGTGTAGGGTTGTTGGTACAGCACCTTTCACCAGCACAGAATTAACTTTAAAATGAAATTTTAAAGAGAAAAAATTGGAAAGGTTTTTTGTCAGTGGCTTGGCAAGCCTGGTGGCTGAGACAGTTTTGTGTGGAGGAGTTTGGGTCATGCAGCCTGTTCCCACTGCTGCTTAGCGAGCACAGAGGAAGGCTGTGGGATGGCCCACAGAAAGGCTCGGCACCTGATCATGGACCACTTTCCCAGGAAAGGCAGGCTAAAGTAGGGTCTGACAGGAAGGGTCTGGGCAAAGCTAATGCCCCAATTGAGAGGGCCACCAGGATGATCTGAGGGCTGGAGCACCTCTCCTGTGAGGATAGGCTGAGAGAGTTGGGGCTGTTCAGCCTGGAGAAGAGAAGGCTCCAGGGAGACCTTAGAGTGGCCTCCCAGTACCTGAAGGGGCTACAAGAAAGCTGGGGAGGGACTTTTCATAAGGGCAGTTAATGACAGAACAAGGGGAAATGGCTTCAAAATGGAAGAGGGTAGGTGTAGATTAGACATTAGGAATAAATTCTTTACTGAGGGTGGTGAGACACTGGAACAGGTTGCCCAGAGAAGCTGTGGATGCCCGTCCCTGGAGGTGTTTAAGGCCAGGTTGGACGAGGCTTTGAGCAACCTGGTCTAGTGGAAGGTGTCCCTGCTGATGGCAGGGGGGTTGGAACTGGATGATCTTTAAGGTCCCTTCCAACCCAAACCATTCTATGATTCTATGAATAGGTAACGTGTGGGGTGTTTGCATATATCTGTAAATACTTATGCATATGGGCAAGAGCAAAGCACCCTTGTGCCATCGGATTGGTTTTACTCCCAGCCAGTGCAGGGTGTGTAGGGACACAGTTTTACATTAACAGCTCTTAAACTGTTATCCTGGATAGAAGCAGTGGGGCTGGTTTTGCAGGAGAGGAAATTCAGTGCTCAGTCTGTGGGTGCTCCTCCCCAGCCCTGGGTCTCTGCACCCTGCCACGCGCTGCAGTCCTGCTGTCTATCATGAGCTTTTTCGCACTCTCCTCTGCCTGTCCCCTGATGTCAGTGCTAGAGGTGTTCATCTCTCTTGGTGATCAAATCATTCCTGACATGCACAGTGGCAGCCTCTTCCTTGCTGAAACTCTGTCTCCAGGGTCCTAGGTGAGGTCCTTCTCTCTCTTCTTCAGGCAGAGAGAAGGTAGAGAGGGGAGAGGGTGGCAAAAGGGGCTAAGACAGGCTCCCCACTCCTCACACCTCCTCATGATACTGAAAGCCAGAGAGCCCTTACAGCCTATTACCTATTCTGGTGGTGAATGCAGGGCTGGAGATGAAGCCAGACATCTTCAAATGAGCAACAAATCCCACATTTTCAAGCATAAGAGGAGATGAGCTCAAATCGAAGGCAGGGGTAGCTTTTATGTTTCTGGTAATCCTTGAATCTGGGAGGGATATTTTCTGTGAAGCCAAACGCAGGTGATGTGGCTCAGCTTTAGCTGAAATCCCCCAGAACCAGCCTGGCAAGCTGGGAGGGGGAGACCGGGACAGGACAAGTGACTTGGTACTTGCCCTCCTTCTGTATCAGCCTTCCACTGGTGGCTGTGAGAAAAGATCTAGCCTTCTACATTGGGACCCCAAAGCACAGTCACTCAGGTTCAGAAGAAAGAGGTGGCCAAGCTCTCCAAAAATTGATCCATCAAAAAAAAAAAAAAAAAGCATGCACAGGATCAAGCCTGTAGAGTTAAAATTTTCATCTTGCCTTTGCATGTTTTTTCCAAATAAAGGAAATTCTGAGTTTCTATGATGTGACACAAAAACTGCATTCTCTGAAGGATGACAAAAATCTGCTTTTTGAGCTGCAAATGATGGACTGAAAGAGGGTGAAGAGTCCAGGCATGGGGAAGAGCTCTTTAAAAAAAAAAAAAAAACAGCAGGCAAAAAATTTTAAATCACTGTGAAATAGCACATTGGCTTCATTTCCTTCTGAAATTTTTCATTTAAAGAAAAAGGCAATGAAACGCTGCTGAAATGACATTTTTGACAAAGTGCCATTTTTCAGCATGACCTCTCGGACCCACTCACACCAGTGCTGCTAACTAGTTCTGCGTTCATCAAAGCCTGCAGGAGTGCAGGGCAGCACACCATGTGCTGATGAACAGAAACGCTTCAGCATTTTCTGTGCAAGCTCCTCGTGGGTCTAAGTCCTGGAGCAGATTCCACTGGAGATGTTCAGGCTGGGCTAGTGGTGTCTGTGACTTCAAGACTGCAGAAGAAAAGGTGGTGGCTTGAAGAGGCTTCATAGTCATCAAGAAAATTCTCTTGTGAGTGTGATTTACTCCTGGGGACTGCTTACTCCTGACAAGCTTGTACCAACGCAGCTCTGGAAGAGGAACATTGTTTTCAAAAGCCAATGAGCTTTCCATCTCCAAGCTGCTGGTCTGAGTGGACAACCCCAAGTAAGCACATGAAGAAATGCCTCCTGCAGAGTGCTAGAGTGGGAGTTAGTGTGTGCTAAGTAACACAGAGGAGACAGCAAGTCTTTCCAAATCAGGAATGGATGGGTGCCCAGGTGGGGCAAGAGACCACACTGCTGCCACAGCTGAAGGTCTTTGTGATGGACCACAGACCACAGAAAATCTCTTAATACATATAAAAGCCTAGTAGTTGAGCTGAGTGTCTTGGTACATTGTCTTCTCTATAAACCCCTGTAATTACCCTATATAAGGTATTTGCTTTCATTGCTTGGCCTAGATTCCTGTGGACTGTTATTGTATACTCATAAATAGTTGTTGTGTTCCACCTTGGATGAGACTGCACTCCACGAAGGTGGCAAGGAGGCTTTGCTGCTGTCTAAATAAGCTTTCCTGAAGTGGGATGGATGCCATGAGACTTAATCTCCTTTAAATGCTTCGAGCTCCTTGGATGGAGGAGTACAATATTAGCATTGCCACAATTGTTAGCAGTATTACTAATATCAATCTTATTATAGTCATAATATCTGGTCAGGATCAAAAAAGCTGCTGCTTGACTAGCTGGCCAAAATGCTGGATCTCAGGCCATGTGCCAAAGGGCATGTAGTGATAGTCCACCAGCGATCCCAGCCACACTGTACGAGAGGAAATAAGCCCTGGAGATTCTGTACAATGCGAGACACAAGTGTGTTGTTCCTTTAGAGTTAGTTTTCCCCAGTGTTATCCTACTGTCGTGAGACCTCCACCCTGGATCTGGGTCCCCCCCTGTCTCTCCAGCCCCAGAGCATGAATAACTGCCTCCAAAGTGGTCCCAGCTAAACCTGCTTACAGACACAATGCACGTGTTCAGCAGACAGGGAATGGCTGAGCGCTTCCATCAGCAACTGTCCCCAGCACTGATCACTGGGGCCCGTACGAGGCATGGAGTTGTTGCAGCCCAGGCACCCAGGGGGACGTGAGGGAGAGATCAGGGCCTTGGCATGTCCTCTGAGCAAATGGATGGAGAAACACTAACCCCCTTTGCTCCCTCTTATATTTGCAGACACATTTGCTCAGCCACAGAGTGAACCACATCCACCTGCAACCCTGATTTGGAGACATTTAAAAGGTCTTGTGCTTCACTCATTCATGTTTAACCTTTCCCCATGTCCTTGCCCTGGCTGTGCTACCCTCTGCTCCCAACCAAAGCACCTTTCAAGCTTTCCTTCCCTTCCCACCTCTCTTGGTATGCCTTACATCCAGTCCAGAGGCGGGAGGAAGGTGGGAAGGATTCATGGCATTGATCAATAACTCTTTCCTGCCCAGCCAGGAACCCAACCCGCCCAACTTTATTGCTGCAACCAGATCCCAGCTTGAGGGATGTTACAACAACCCGCCTGGGCCGTGGGGGCCAGAAGAACAAATACTTCCCTAACAGGCATGACTTCAGCCCACACATGTCCCGCTCCCCGGATGGCTCCTCTGACAGAGGAAGCCCCCGCAAGGATTTACAAGTCCCAAGCACTTCCTGAAATTGCCACTCCTGCTCCTTATCTCGCCCTCCCATCACCTGCACCCAGTCTGGATCCCCTGTTTGAAGGGAAAGGAGAGCCCTGAGGAGGAAGAGGAGGAGGTGTGCGAGTCCCAGTGATCTGGCCATTGAGCTGGGGGATGGCAACGGACCCCATGGATGAAATATCTGAGCATTCTGGCTGAGTTTTTTTACTACCTGCAATGGAAAATGAGTGCCAGCTGCAAATCAGGGATTTCAACAGCCTCTCTGAAGGCACGTCAAGCATTTTATGGCTGCAAATACATTTAGAGTTTATTATGGGCTGCCCACTGATCTTTCCTGCATACATGCAGTGAACAGGCCCTGTTCCCACCCTGCCTTTGGATGGGGAGGGGACCCCACAAATTGATCGATTTTCAGATGGCAAATTGATTGGTTCCATCTGCTGCTTCTCTGCTTTCCTGTTCCTGAGTGAGGATTTAACTTCACGTCGAGACAGGCTGGAAGCTGATTTGGATGGCAGCTCCAGCCTGCAGTGGGACACAGCATATGTTGCAGACCTGTCAAATGTCAGACACAGCAACACTCACCCCACAACTCCCTCTGCAGCAGGACTGGGCTCTCCCCTTCCCAGCACTGTGCCCCAGTGTCCCCATCCTCCAGCATCCGACACGTGTGAACCTCACACCTTCATGAGAGGAGCATCCCCATCATCTGTTCCCATGCTGGGGTCTTAGTGAAGTCAGGCAGAGTAATGGGAGCTGGACCTCCTAGAAGTGGGAAGCTGCTGCAACCAGGATGCAGCAATATGGCTTTGTGAACCAGCACACAAGCTCTTCTGGAGCCTAGGCACACCGGCTGTTGGAGAAAACGTCTCTTGGCTTCACTGCTAGACATGCTACAGCCATGTCTTCATTGCACTGCATCCTCCTCCAGGCAAATCAGGGCTTAAGTTTGCAGCAGAGCAGCCAAGCTGTCTGCTCCAGGGA
>NW_010286774.1:50016-74641 GCF_000700745.2 Antrostomus carolinensis
AAGAGGCAGAGGAACTGGAGTTAATCTGAGGAGCTGCAGGGAAGGACGTGGCCTTCTATCATGTCACCTCCTGAGGGAACAGAAGTGTGAGGTCTGAGGTGGAAGAACCACTCTCCAAAAGCAACTAGGGACAACAGGGCTGTAAATCAGTTCCTGCCCAGTGCTGTGGCAGCTGTCTTGGCTTGTGCCAGGGCTGTCATCTTGCCTGATGCCATGGCAACTGCCTTGGCCTGTGCCAAAGCTGCCATCATGGCCTGTGTCGCAGCCTCCATCTTGGCCTATGCCATGGCAGCCTCCATCTTGGCTGACTCACCCTAACTGGGAGCTGAGTCACCCTAACCGGCAACTGAGTCTCCAAGCACAACCCCCTGCCATACAACCCCCTGCCATTTCATACCTGAATTCACTGTATGACCCTCCAGTCCTTCATTAAACTCATGGTGTCCATGGCCTGGGCACCAAGGAAGGGCTGTAGCACCCCAGGGCACCTTGGCTCTGGGTGCTGCTTGCTCAGCAGCCATTTTCCCTGGACATCTGCCTTGCTGTGAGGTGGTGGAGCAGCACTGCAGTGTCCAGCCTGGGGTCTCGGTGTGGACGTCTGTCCCCTCATATACTCCTGCTACCATCTGCTGGAAAGAATCAGCCTGTGCGCTCACCTGCCACATGGAAACCCTGTTGGGAGCCATAATGGGGATGGCACAAGGACGAGGACAGCGCTGGGGTGAACCTGCCTTCTTGCTGCCTTCCCACCCTGTGTTCAGGGGAACTGAGATGCCCAGGGCTCTCTCCTAGCTTGTGGCCTCTTGTATGTCATTTAAAGGCTGTGATTCCTTGGCTCCAACACTGCTCTCCTCCACGGTCCTGCTTAAGACATTGATTTTGTCTGTGCCTCACTTTTCCTGCCCTTGGTATTGCTCAGTCCCCTCCATTGGACTTACTGTGACTGGAAACATTGTCCGTTTCTAGACTGGTGCCATTAGCTTCACCATGCTCCCATCCCTGTTCCTCCACACCATTCCCAAAACATTTCCCATCAAACAGTGCTCCCCTACCACAGAAACACAGCCATGTCTTGCATAGGGCATATGGGCAGCTTTCCTCTGACCATTTGAAGGGAAAAAACCAGTGCCAAAAGCCAAAATACCAGCTCAACACGCTCTCCTGTGCAAGCTGGGCCGGGGACCAAAGACTGTCGGTACCAGGCTGCAAGCTTGTGTATTTTTGTTATGGGTTGTTGAACAAACCACACAGTTTTACCCTACAGGGTATTATAAATAAGCAATGAAAAAGCAGAGAAGTGAAAAGGAAAAGTATTTGCCTGCAAAAATATGCCACAAAGTAAATGAGTCAGAAGGACGTGGACTGTGCTGTGCAGGGCCGGCTCTGTCTGAATGCAATGCTTTTATAAGGTATGTAAAGTGATTTAAGAGACTGCAGGTAAACATGGGCTCCCACGTACTGTTCTGGGGAAAAGTGGCAGAATAAATATGCAAATCCTTCTTATGTGACAGCCAGGATGGTGAAAATGATTATGAAATAGACCTGGAGAACGCTGATTAATAATTTATCCTCAAATGGAAGTTAATTCTTGGCTGAGCAGTGAGGATAATAAGGCTGAGGAATCAATAAGAGCATTTACAACTCTGTAAAATGCGTTTACAAGTACAAAAAGATGAGTTGCTTTGTGGCCATGCCTTGCATGAGCTAGGAGAGAAAGGAGAGAAGGAAGGAAGAGCACACAACAACGGCTGTGCAGCATTGACCACGCAGACAAATCTGGAGAGGGAGCTGGGCATCAGCAGGTGCTGATGGAGCCAAGCATCATCTCTGTATCAGTACTGCAACCTGAATGATTCTCTGCAGCTAACACATGCCCTGATAGTCTATGGAGGACACATTAATTAGGATCAGTTACTTATGAAGGTTCCCATAATGAATGCAGTGTTGACAGAGCAGATCAGTGGTGCCTTCAGCCGGAATGTGACTGTCATCAGGAACATAGAGTGGAAGTGACTGCCTGAGACACCCTGCTCTTGGGTGGCCCGTGCACATCTGGCTTAGCTAATCCACCTCTTCACTGCCCCTTCACCACAGCACACGTGGGTAGGGATCTCACCTTGCTTTCACAGAGAAAGAAGCAACCATCAGCAACCTCCTTTGGTGTAAACTCTTGAAAATATGTGCCTCAGATTTCAAATAATGTCCTCAGTGTGATCCATTTGGCACTTGGAGGTTCATTGCTTGTCCATCTCATCTTCCCTGGGCAACTGAGGAACGGCTGCTTGAACAGCAGCACTGTGGGAAGCGGAAAGCATCTTTGCTTGGCATGGCTCAGAGCTGGGAGCAGGCACCTCTGCCTTGATGCAGCTGAGAAGGGTGGGGTCCCTCAGCATGGCCTCAGATGCTGTGACCTTGGAAGGTACATGAGCCTATGACATGTAGCTGTCGCCAACGGCTTTGAGCCTCTGGTCCATGGGTTCCCCAAAAAGTCCCTGAAAAGTGAGAAAGAAAAGCCAGTGGGGCCACAAATGACTAAAATCCACATTGCCCTGGCAAGTTTTCCTTCGTGATTTCCTCTGTAATTAGAGCAGTGACATTTTGGGGGTGAAGAGGAGGGTTCCCACCAGGGATGTGCCTGATACTGAGACCCTCCCTGCCTTCAGCAGGGAATACAGATAATAGATTTGCACAGATTTCCTCTTAGTGCTGTTCATCCCCTCAGGGCCTTTGGCAGAGTGTCTCCAGTCCCCGGATGGCACGGTCTGTCCGAGCTGAATGGTTTGACAGAGGGAACATGGAGGGAGAAATGTGAGGCTGGAGGGACCCTGATAGATAGTCTTACAAGACAGCGCTCCCTACACTCTCCCGACAGATGGGTGTCCAACCTGCTTGTAAATACTGCCAGTGAAAGAGGCTCCATCCCTTCCTGACAGCTTGTTCCAGGGTTTGTGAGTGCCCAGAGTTGAAGGAGTTTCCTTAACATCTGACCTAAATCATCTCTGCTGCAAATGGAGGCTCTCTCTCCTTGTCTTGTCCCCACGCTGAATATGGAGAGCAATCCATCCGTGTCCTCATATAAAAACCTTATATACGGAAATATTTCTTACTTGCTGCATTCTGGTCCTTTCCTTTTTGGACAAAACAATTCCCGTTCCTTCAGTTTTCCTTCCAAGGTCAGATTTTTGAAAGCATTTATCTTTCTTATAGGGTGATGCCAAGAATGGTGCACAGCCCTCTGGACGTCCCACCTGCTGTGTGCAAAGTGGAATAGACAGCTTCAGAGTGTGTTTCTGGTCTCCCCCTTCAAAGGGCATCTAGCAGGACTTCATGAGAAACAGAGAAGGGGTATAAAGGTTTTCAGAGATTGACACTACCAACCATGAGCTGAAGACCCTTCAGCTGGTGAAAGACTAGAGGCAGGCTAGGTGATGGAGGTGAATGTTATTGAGCAGATAAATAAGGAATGACTGTTCACTGTTTCTTTCAATACGAGAACCAGGACTGCCAAGTGAAAGCAGCAGGAGAACAAATGGAAAGAGAAATTCTTTGTGCTGTGTACAGCTAACCTGAGAGACTCCTTCCCTTGGGATATGTGGATGTCAGCCATTCAAAGGGGTTCAAAAAGGAACAAAAAAAAAATAGCATGAGGAAAAAATCCACAAGAGCTGCTGTTAAATACAAACCCACAACATTTGGCTGAGGAAGTCCTCCATCAAAGATCGCTGAAGACTGGGAAACTATTCTGGAGAAACACCATGGCACACCGACCCTCACCTTACATGTTTGGCATTGTCTCAGACACAGTGCAGGGCTGCATGGACCCTAGATCTGACCTAACTGGGTCTCCTGTTCTAGCTCACAGTGCGCCTCTGTTGAGCATCCCAGAAAACCCTTTGCTTTAGTGAACAACAGGTCTGCTAAAAAATGGATTCAGCATTAGCTGTCAGAAAGGCACTTAGGCTGACTCAGTCATCTAGGGTCTCTCAATAGCTAAAGAGAGAGAAGGAGACGTGAGACACAAAGAAAGAAAGGGAGAGAAAGGTAGCATCAGTGTGTAGAAACTCACATGAAGACAGACCAAGCTTGGTCCCATTCAGGGGTTTGTTCTCTAGCATAATAAACGGTCATCTTCAAAACATTGATCATCTAAAAGTAGATGCTGAGTTCAGATGGGACACTGGGGCAGGAGGAAGCTGACCTGCCTGCACCCCTGTGTGGCCACAACTTTGTTCATGTCTCTGCCCCTGGACTTAAGGCAATTTACAGTAAGATTTCACACATCCCATCTCACCAGGTGTGAGATCAACTTACCATCTGGAGCAGAGGTCAAGCATCCTGAAAGGGTGAGGTCCAAAGCAAAGCGATGTCTTGGCCCATCTGAATCAGGCTGAAGCTGTGGGCAACCATGGCTTTTGTGTCTGCAATTGAAGCCTGAACAGACAGAAAGAGCCTGACTTTGTGAGAGAACTCTCATCCATTCTCACTACTACCAAGTCTGGGGCTGGAGTACTCAAGAGGAGGAGACATCTCCTGGTATGGATTGGAAGTTGCCCACTGCAGAGGGAGGACACTCAAGGCTTTAGAGGGCCCTGGTTTGTAAATGGTTTACTTCTAAAGCAGTTCCTTCCAGGGAACAGTGCAGACTGACTCGTTTACACAGCTCAGCAACAGCTGGTGGGACCTAGAGCAGGGCAGCCGAGAAGAACATGATTTATTTGCTCTGACCTCCAGCCCTGCATGTGCCTGGTGGTCTCTCTGGGTCCTGCCGCAGTAAACATCATGGATGACTTTGACTAGTGCTGAGCCAGGGCACAGGCTGTCTCCAGGTCATCAAGCTACGCACATCTCCACTTCCAGAGTGCTCCAAGAGTGTAGCTGATCTTTTGGAGGTTGGTGGCATTGGGAGAGAGGAGAGGGCATTTCCTTAGATTGAACAAGGCTCCAGCACATGGGCTTAGAGGAAGGGTGGGCACAGACATGGGTTTTCAACACTTTATTTATTTTTATAATCCTCCCTTTTCCCACCTCCCCCTCCAAGATGTCTTGGAAGCCAAGACTGACACCTGCCAGGATGTGAGATGTCCAGACAAAATCAGAATGATCCTCTCCAAAGCTGGAGTGGAGGGGAACCGGCTTCAACCCCTGCAGAGATCAAAGAGCCAGCTGGGTTTGGGGTTGCAGGGCTGGGCGATTCCCAGGTGCGGAGGACCGCTGAGGTGTCAGTCAAGTCCCCCTGCACATGCTCCTGCAGACGCTTGGCATATGACTTTGGGGCAGCTGGTGGCAGCTAAACCTTGGCCTGCACACCCCCTTCCTTGAGAAGCATGACGGCAGGGATTAAGTGGCTTGTAAGGTGACACGGGGTTGATCACCTCTCAGTGACATGGTAGGAGGGGAGATGATGAAGTGGCTTTCCATCTCTGCCCTTAGTCTCCTGTCTAGTCACTACACAAGCCCAGAAGCCTGTCCTCACTGGAGCTGGAGGAACAGCAGCTCCTATACCTGCCACCTGCCTTTCAGGCCTCACCTCTATGTCCTTTTCCCTCAAAGAGGGCAAGATTAGTCCCTTCAGCCTCTTCTCTCTGTCCCAAGCAGTGATGCTCCTGGTGAGGTTGCTTCCAGGAGCTGGAGGTGCAGAAGATGTATGGGGGCAAATAGATGCCATTTAAGTACAGATGTGTCAATTTGAAGGGAGAGGACTGAAGTCCCTCTGCCCATCCCTGTCTCCCTTCTGTCCTTGCAGCCCTGTGGCAAGGCTTCAGCATTGCTCAGAAGAAGAAGAATGATCTGCAGTACAAAACTGTTCCTGCTCTCATCTCCCTGTGTCTGCTTCACTGCAGGGACATGGGAGCCAGACTTACCCCAACCAGCTCAGCTCACAGAAGCAGATTAACCATCACACAGCCCAGCACAGGGGACAGAGCATCCCAGGGGCTTGAGAATAGCTCTGGCCCAGCCATTAGTGGGGGAAATCTCTGAAGGCAGCCATATCCTGAAGCTGTCTGCATCACTGAATTTGATCACCTCTTCCTTACCTTGAGTCAGTCCTACCGTGGTCATTTTTCCACCACGTGGCACAGAGAAACATGGTGTGACTGTACCACCATCTGAGGACACTAAGGCAAGAACTGTGCCACACAGAGAGATTTTTCTGCAAGCACAGGTGGCTCCAGCATCTCCCTGCCATCCCCTCTCTGGCCACACTGCCCTGTCCTTGCGGCTCCCAGCCAGCCCCTCGGCAGGCGGCTCTGGATGACTCCTGTGCTCTGCACTGGCCCAGTGCTTGTACCCCCCACTGTTGCTGACAGACATGGGCTGGCAGCACATGGGTCTTGCTGGCAGGGCTCTAACAGCCATAGGGAGCAGGATTAGCAGCTCCTGTGGTATCCCTGTATTTCCATATGCTCTGCCAGCCCTTTTATTCTTTGCAGTCTTCCCTCCAGTGACACCCAGACTTTCTGTAACACAGACTCCTCTCATAGGGAGGCACCAGAGGGCAGGGAATAACTTTATGGTATCAGTTCATGTGACTGGTCAGGGCTGAGGATGGTCAGATTTTTTCCATCTAATTAGTTCACATCCTTGCAGCACCTATTTGCCCTGCTGAGATCAGGCACTCTGCATTTAATGAGTGAATATTCACTAGATCTGCAGAGTTTTACATGCGGAAGAAACACAGTGTGCATTGCATGTCCTTTTGATTGCAGAGTGTTCTCTGCTGGCTCAGGGGCAGCTGCCAAGCTTTCCCCTTCCCAGGGCAGAAGATAGCACACATCAAGATGCAGGTGGTATCAGTTGAGGTGGTGGAACAAGGACCAAGGCACGAGGCCACTGCTGGCATGGAGACCATCTCCCATGGTTCCCATGAGTTTTGGTTGCTGCTATATCCCTCCTAGTCTTCCTCCTGATCCAGGATGTGCCAGGCATGGCTGCATCAGTAGTAGGGGTCAAGAAGCACAAGTAATATCCAGACTGGCTGCAGGGCAGAAGACAAGGCTGTGTACTTCATCCTTAAGGATCAATATCTTGGCACTGCCCTGTAAGGTTTTCCTTCATTGTGAGAGCCCACTGATGAAGGCTTAAACCAAAAGGGGTGAAAAGACTCATGACTGGCATCGGTAGTTAAAAAAAGCATCTTTAAGCGGCATCTCTAGTGGAAAGTCTGGCATCTCTAGTAGAAAAAATCCAGACCAGTTCGTCTGGAGAAGAAAGCTTAGAGAGTGCTGCTCTGTCTAAATATATATATCTCCCTCGATGAAGGTCCCGCAGCAGTCCCATCGCTGACCTGCCAGAGGTGATGGAGGAGCGGGAGGGAGCGGGTGCAATACAATCCTGGGAACATTAGAGGGAGCTTTGGGAAGGGGTCTGGGAAGAGTCGGAAACAATAACTAGATGTAAATTACATTTTGTGAGTTTGTTTAAATAAGGGATCCAGTTTAATCCCATCGACTGTTTGCTTAGTGTACAGCTGAAAATTAGCATCAACAATTTTATGCACACTAATAAATTTAAGCCATTACTCTCTCCATCTGCAGCTTCATTCATATAGTTTAAGAATCAAAGCTATTTCCCTGTAAATTTCTAAAGCTCAGTAATTTACTCCAAAGAATGTGAATAGAAAGTGCCTGAAGGCCCAGCGAGATGGTCTTATAAGCTCTGCCTCCCTTTCCTCCTCTTCTCACTCATCTCAGGCGATGTGAGATGCCTGGCCAGGGGAGCAATGTGGATACCAGACAGTGGCTCCGACTGCCTGCTGGTGTTATGCTGCAGCTGGACATGGCACACATCAACTAGGGAAAGGGAGGGAGCTGGGACGCTTGGCATGGGTACAGCACTGTGCTCCGGGTCGGCTGCGAGGAAATCAATCATCTTTTATTGTTCTTTACTCCTCCGGTCGGGGTGGAACATTCCTCCTAAAGAGAAACTTGTTATCCTCCCCGGCAGTGTCCCTACCGAATTCCTGGCATCGGAGGCTATAAATACCCTCCTGTACATGAGAACAGCATGTGGGCAAGGCTCCCAGGGACTGCAGGCAGCACGGGGTCCACCCTGCACGCACACCAGGCCCTGTTGTCAGACTCCTGGTAGAGCTTTCCAGCCGGGTGGGGAGGTTGTTACCGCACTCTTAGCTTAAAAGCCAAGGCAAAAGAGGCAAAATACTGCAGGGAAACCAGCTGGCCGGGTGCCGTCTCTCCAGGGTTGTAGGCTTGGCCTGTCCAGCTGGGGTAGGGACAAAGTTGGGATAAAGATCTATATCTTAATGAGTTTTATAGTCTGACGCCTTGAAATGCACTTGGAATTAAGATTAGGAAGTCTAGTAGTTTTTTGAGATTTTCAGAATTGTCCCAACCCAAGTCACGATAAAGACCACCAAAAGTCACAACAGCCTCCCTCCCATCCCCAGAACTCTGTGGCCAGAATCCTGGATGAATATATTTGTATGTGCTACTTTGAACCACTGGGTTTCAGTTTTCAACCTTACATCAAACTATTTTACAATTTGAAAGAAAAAGCTCATTTTAAGCAGAAAACCACCGCTTTTTCATTATGGAGCATGGAAATTGTTTCAAAATGTTTATACTTTTTAATAAAATATGAAATATGTCTAAATAAGCCCATTGAATAGTTTAACTTCAACAAATCATAGAATCACTTGGTTGGAGAAGACCTTTGATATCATCAAGTCCGACTGTACCTGTTCACCACTAAACCATATCTCTGAGCACCCCATCTACCTGTCTTTTAAATACCTCCAGGGATGGTATCACAACCACCTCCCCAGGCAGCCCATTCCAGTGCATGAGAACCCTTTCAGTGAAGAAATTTTTCATTACATCCAATCTGTACCTCCCTTGGTGCAACTTAAGGCCGTTACCTCTTGCTCTAGAGAAAATAAGACGCTATTCTGCTTAGGCAAGGTGTCTCTAGCTTACAGTCAAGGAATTGGTGGATTTTGCAAGAGGTCTGTGGCAGAGTGAGAGGGTGTTTAGAGGAGACTGAGGGGTGGCAGGCTAAAGTGCAATGGATGCTGCACAAAGATACAGTAAGAAAGAGCTTTCTAGGAGAAAATCCATGCTTATGAAAGAAAAACATTTGGCTATATAAGAACTGAAGCTCTGGGATTTGTACTGTCATCTGGACTACCATTTTTAAACGCTTATATAGCATCAAGCACAATAAAGAACTGTCCAGAGCTCTGCAAAGTACAGAAGTTTGCAAAATCCAGAGGGGAGAGGGAAGGCTGCGTGTTCCAGATGTGCAACACTTAATTAGAAATGTCTATCTTGTTCCCTCTCTTGCTGATTTCAAAACTATCTGCAAAGGAAAGTCCTCAAGGAACATTCATTTCAGATCAGATTAATTACTTTCATTTTAATTTCGATGTTTAAAAGCATCATACTATTTAAATGTTAAAATCAAAAGTCATGTCTAAACATAGTTATTTCTGAATATACAGAAGCAAAGTCATTAAAAAATGACCAAATTTTTCCTCTGGATTTTCTTCCAAATTGAAATCCTAGTAAAATCAGGCAAATCTTTCCAACATTGGAAGGACGGTCCATTGTGATGGAGTGTTATCCAGCAGGAAAAAAAACAGGAATATTTTTAGCCATCTTGCTCTAGGACTGATTTTTGGGGCCCTTCTGAGCTATGTCACAAGGGAAGATGGAAGCTGGTGGTGTATTTCCTATGAACACATCTCAGTTGAGACACCCTCGCACACTGATCTCTCACAAGCAATAGCAGCAAGTTGTTGCCTTGCAACTGAAGTCAAGAGAAGCTGGATTGCTCCCAGAGGCCATGGGCACCACAAGCCAGGTGAATATGGGTGAAAATGAGGTCCTGCAGGTCAGACAGACTGGAAATATTTTTGATAGGGTTCAAAATAGGTAATAAACACTGTGCTCTCTGATGGATAGAAAAAGAGGAGATGGGTAGGGATGAGAGGAAATGAGAACTCCAAATGGGAAATCAGATGGAAACACTGCACAAAAGCCAGTGGGAGAAAAGCGATATTGGTCAAGGTATGTTACCTTATGGAAATGTCCATGTGAAAAAGAAAAGGTGATGACTGTCCCTATAGGATGATGATGGAACGGGCTGCGTGACTTCTAAACGAGACTATCTCTGTCTGAAGACAGAAGTCCAGAAATGAACATAACAAACGTAACATTGACTAGCCCAACATCTCTGCCCAAGAGAACCAATACCCAGGCCCAAGAGCAGCCAGTAGGAATAGTAGCATGACTGAGGGGTCTGGAGAATGTGACAAGTGGATGAGCAGGGGCTGGGGTCTTCCCATATAATGGGTATGGGCTTATGAATACAAAGGATGAGTGACAGAGAAGGAGGACCACCATCCGCAGTGGATTTCTTTGGAATTAGATTCAGCAGCTGTTTTGGGATCCAGATGTGATTCACCAGTTGACCAGAGCCAGATCTAATCTCCATTCACAGTGCCTTTATTATCCGTACCAAACCTGGCTTCAGTTGGCCAGATGCTGATCCCACTGTGGCTAATGTCAAGGTTACTCTGAAGACGACAGTCCAGGTCAGTAGCGCAGCCAGCAAGGTTTTGGGTAAGTTACACTGGCTGTGGATCCAACCAGGCAGAGTTGGGGCATCTTTGCAGACCACAAAGGATTGATCCATGCTGGGGATTAGACCTTGGTGGTTGTATCGCTGTACCACCTTCCTCATTGCCACCCTCACAAACAGCCTGTAGCTAATCCTACAAACGTACTTTTCTCTCTCCAGGCAATAAACTGCAGGTGCTGGGGAACAAAGTGAATGTCAGGGTGATGTTGAACCCCTCCATCAAAGTCTAAGTTTGATGTATCCTCTGTTTTTCCAGCACCCCATTTTCCTTTCCTGTGTACCAGTTAGTAGAGTTGTTACCCTGTTAGTTTAAAGGGCTGTTTGAATCCTATTAGAATATTAAATTATCTGGTATTGTGCTGCTGGAAAGAGCTAGCACAGGGGGTTTTGTGTTAGGTTGACAGATAAACTGTTGTTCTCTTAAATTAGCTACATTTAAAAGCCAAAAACTTTGTTAGATCAGAGGGAAATAGTGGGGTGAAGCAACCAGAGATGGGACATTCCTCCTCCCCTGAAGACATTGTTGCACTTCATCAGGTGGCATGGACCAGCCGCTCCAGTCTTCCCACAGATGGGTTTGGGAATACATCCTCCTCTAGCTTCATCTTCAGGTGGTGCTTTCCTTGCTTGTTGTGGAGGAGATGGGAGACCCAATGCTCCGCCCTTCTTCTAGATCAGGATATTGCCTGGATCTCTTCAAAAACACAAGGTGGGGAGCAGGAAAGGTATGAAAGGGAAGCACAGAGCCACCCACAAGAAGCCCCTCCACAAAGCCAGAGAAGGAACCCTCCTCACAACACCATTTAGGTGATACCTGCTGGGTGGACAGACAGTAGCTTGTCCAGATATTCCCTATTTCCCTACTAATCCTCTCCAGGAACAAGCAAGACTGCAGGCTGTCCCTAGAGAAGACCCTGGAAGTGACCCTCTTGCTTGGGCTAAGTTCTGGATGTCCTAGAGGGGATAGGTGAGGCACAGCATCTGTCCCCTGCTGTGAGGCACAGCATCTGTCCCCAAGGCCAACAGCAGCAAGCGAGGCATGGAGGATGGGGTGGTATGAATCCGGTCCAGATGTGCTCCCACCTCACTGCAGAAGCAAAGCAGCTGCACTGCCTCAGTGCAGGATGTCCTTATTACTTCTGGAGCGAAGAGGCCGAATGAGCTCGGCTTGTTTAGCCCAGCATGACACCCGCTGAGAGGGGATCTGATTGCTGTCCATAAATACGTCAACAGGGCTAACAGCAGGGAAGAGCTGCTGAAGCTAAAAGAGGACACTGGCACTGGAGCAAACAGGGCTGAAGCAGAGGGAAAGAAAAGTAGGCTGGAAATTAGTGGCAGATTTGTGACCATCAGAGCAAAGAGAAGCTGGAATAGGCATCCCATAGGGGCAGAGTGGGCCAAAGTCAATGCTTGTGTAAGACAGAACCTGCTCAGTCCATGAAGGGGCTGCTGTGCTGGATGCATTCAAAGCGATAGTCCCCAGCCCCAGTAATGTTTTCTGTGCAAGTCAGGCAGTGCCAGTGAGAGGCATCTTTCACAGAATCACAGAATCGTAGAATTGTTTTGGTTGGAAAAGGCCTTTAAGATCATTGAGTCCAACTGTCCAGTCCTGGCCGTTTCCTTGGCTTGTGTCTTGCTCTCAGTGGAGGTGTTGGTACTGGGAGACCCCCTTTCTCACTCAGGAGGACCAGCTTCTCTGTTGGGATGTGCTCCAGCTGCCAGGCCCCAAAGGGCAGATGGATATTCAGCTTTCCACATCATGTCCAACCCATCCAAGACATGACTTAAGCTGTGCCTGTTCTCTGTGCTAGCAGGAGCACGCTGAGGTATCATTTGGTACAGTTAAGCTTGGGTGAATCATGCTGCATCAATGTTATTCCCTCCACCCACCCTGCTTCTCCTGGAGGAATCAGTCCTGGAGCAGTCAGCAGAAGGCACTAGCAGCATAACCCGCTGCTGAAGATTAATTTGCAGACTGATGATTGGGGTGGCAGCGGTGGAGGCCAGGTTCCCTTCTGCCCTTTCTGCTAAAAGAGTAGCAACATCCAGCAGAAGGGCAGGGCAGCCAGCAAGGGAGAGCAAGGGACAACCCAAACCCTGCAGGCCAAGGTCAGATGGCAGACGTGCCATTCCCTTAACTGCCTGACTGGCCCCAGCCCCAAAGCTTGCCCTTTGCCCCACAGCAGCTGGATGGCTCTATATTCACTCCTGAAGTGCTACAGCATCAACACTGTCTGCTGATTTCCCTCTGTGCTGATGTGGTGGTGGCTAAAAGCTTGTGGCGGGTTGGGGTGGCTCTGGGTTGGATGTGTGATGTGTTCAGCTGTCCCGACTGTGGAGGGCAGCAACATCTGGGAGAGCATGAGGAAACGGCTGCGAATTGATGTATCACACATGCCTCCCATTTGCGTCGGGAGCTTGAGCGCACCATGCTGACAGAGCCTGACGGGTTCGGGCTGCAGCCAGCCAGCTGGAGCCCGGGGAGAGCAAACTGACAGGTTTCAGCCATCAGCTGGGCACACAGAGCTTGGATCTGGTCCAGTTTCTGTCCAGCCCTGGAGCTGGGCTAACCGACAGCTCTGCTGGAGGCCCTGCGATGTGAGCAGCTCAGGCAGAGTTTGGATCTCATGGGGATTTGGAGTGGGCAGTGCAAGCTCAGCAGGTTTGTGCTGGGTGACCTGCTTTGCCCCAGGCTGGATGTGAGCTGCGTGACTGGCCATGTAGCTCCCCTGGTCCCTGCTATCGGCTTGGGCCAGCCGTCCCTTTTCTCCTCTACAT
The DNA here is from genome assembly GCF_000700745.2 of Antrostomus carolinensis. NCBI lineage: Eukaryota > Metazoa > Chordata > Aves > Caprimulgiformes > Caprimulgidae > Antrostomus > Antrostomus carolinensis. The sequence goes on from NW_010286774.1 coordinate 63,394, forward strand.
TCAGTGCAGCTCATGTTTTATGAGGAATTGAATTAAGTTACGTGGTTCATTGAGTCTGTGCCCTGGAATTCCCTCGCCCCAAGCGCCTCCTCCCTCCAGCACGTGCTGGGAATCTGGTCTGAAGCAAATCCCCTCTGATATCTGCTAATCCTTTCTGTCTCACTCCACCCCACCATGCTCTGAGCTGATAACACTCACCCCTTGGGGGGAACAGACCTTTCTCCAGCAACTTGTTTAACAGGAGCTGCTGCAACCTTCTGCAGTCGAACATGTGCTCAGCGATGTGCCATCCTCTCCTAGCCGGTTGCTGGTAACAGTTTTGGCTGATGGCAACTGGAACTGTAATTGTCCATTCCTAACACCCCTCTCCAAACAAGAGGTTCCCAGGCACCAGCAAACCCTGAAAGCTGAGAGCGACACTACCCCTGAGCTTGGTGCCTGCCATGGAGTTTAGATCCTCATGCAAACATCTCTTGAAGCAAAAGCCATCCCTAGACCTGCAGCAGCAGCGTCACCTTCCCAGCCACCTTGCCCAATGACAAAGTGCTGTATCACGCAGGCTGATGACTAAGAGACCAATGCCTGGCAGTGGTGCTTTCCCCAGCAAACACTGTGACAGAGGCCCTGGGGCAGGCAGGGGAGGGACACAGCCCCAGCCCCTCTCCTGGTCTGCTCTCCTGATGACGGTGTTGTGTAAATGTTGAAATATGGCTTTTTTAATACTTCCAGTTATGAGAGGTGGGTATCCTGCTTCGATCTGACTGTCTCATACACATTCATAACATTCAAATTTATAATGTAATCTTACTTGCCGTTCCATATTTATGAGAAGTTTTGATGGGTGTTTCTTTATGTGATAATATCAAGCAGAATGCTAACCCATTGCCTCAAACCACTGTAAAGTCGTTTTCTTACATAATTGACACCAGCATATTCTTTCATTATACAAGATTTAGCATGCATCTGCTCCACCATTGCACGGCAATAGATGACTTTTTCCAGAGTCTCCTATTATCAATTCAAATTAGCCCCATTTCCCGAAGCTACTGTATGGATTTTACAGTTGACAGTAAGGGAAAAACACAGGAGCATAATGACTCTATTAAATTATTCAGGCCTAGTTAAACCCAGTTCGGTCTGAACTGGAGAGCAAGGGAACAGGGAAGAAGGGGGAGAAAGGTAAAAAAGAGCCCTAAACTCCACGCAACTCATTGGTTATAAAATGCAGCCATCTTTACAATGAGTTATAGAGCACATCACCTGCAAGAGGCCTGGAAGTCCTTAATCAAAGAGAAAAGTCTGTCATATTACAGCACATTCATTTTAGTTAGGGTAATTGGGTTCAGCAAGAGGCTAAGAGGAAAAGTTTGGTGAAGAGATAGACATCTATCACCTTTTATCTTCCCCAAATTTTGGTCCTGCTTGGTTTTCTTTCCAAACTGTCTCACAGGGCTTCCTGCTAATCCTATGCCACTGCTTTTTCTTCTGTAAGGATGGGCAGCTGGACAGGGTGCCATCGGGTTTTGTCAGCTCATGCCATCCTAACAAAATCCACCGTGCTTCATCCCCTTGGCAGATAGACAGACAGGTAGGTAAGGATGGATCTATGACTATGGAGAGAGAGATATTGTGTGAGGATGGACAGGTAAAGGGGTGACACTTGGCTGCTCGTGGGTGGATGACTGGAAAGAGAGAGAAATGGGACTGGGCAGGAACACATCTAAAAACAGAGGACAGATGTATCGGGCTACCTGAGGTGTGTAAAAATAAGCATCAGAGCCTGCCCAAAATACAGGTAGATGCTGGGTTCCTGAATTGCCTTCTAGGATCTCACACTGAAATGAATATTGTGGATGTGTTCACCTGTAAATGTTAGACAAACAAGACATTTAATATACAATGTGACCAGTTGACCACCTTCCCTCCTCTTGGCAGCCAATCACCTGGTCTCCTTGGCCCAGTTACACCTCCAGGTTTGGCTTTATACTGCATAAGCTTTGCGCTCAGAACAGACAAATGCAAAACACTGGCCTCAGGTATCAGTGGTGTTCCTGCCACTTTCCCTGGATTATCGACAAGCCTTGGTGCTTGTCTGTGCCCTGTAGAGTCATGCACAGAGAGACTATAACAACTTGTAGCTTGCCCAGCTGTGCTCTTTAACAAACAACACCAGACCTACAGCACTCTTTTCCCAACTAGACCCTGTCATAGCATCAAGACTTTCATCTCCATGACCAAAGCCTTGCACCAACCCACGGTTGTGAAAAAATGGGTGAGCAGTAAAGCAAAAAGCACTCTTTGCAGCTGCTGGAAGAGCAGGAGTGATTTGGAGATTGTTTTGTTGTTTTTTTTTTTTCTTTTTTGGGGGTAGGATGGAGGCAGGAAAGCAGCAGGGAAGAAGACAAAGGTCAGGAGTAGCTTTCCAGCAGTCATTCTACACCCCTGGCTTGAGGTCGCAAGAGGCAGAAATAGGCTTCTCACAGCTGCACTCTCTTGCTTGGATATACTTGCCCAGGTTGAAAGCAGCGAGTCCAGTACAGGATAAAATTGTTGCCTGACCGGTTGATATAACACAGCACGTTCTCTCACTGCTGGTGTCTTTATCTCATATATCGGCTGCTGGGTCTTTTACAGAGTAAAGATTGTCCTTCAGATCCAAGGGCCTTGGGTTGGGTCCCCCTGAGGAGCTAAGCATGGAAGTGATACTTCCTGTCCTGTAGAGAAACTCCCTTTCCCTGTTTCTGTTGCAAACAAGTATTTTGGCAGTGCTGAAGTGGTAGCTGGGTCTGGAAAACCTAGCAGAGATTTTCTGTGAAAAATAGCATGCCAGCACCAACCACCAAGGGACATGCTTGGTCCAGCAGCTGCGCTCTGTCAGGCCCCCCAGCGCCTTGGTGACAGCTGATCCCAAACGTATGGATTCCAGGCTTGCAAGGGCTTGAAATGTCTGGTGCATGTAGGAGCAAGATGGGAGCTGGCGTCACCTTGGGGATCCCAGCCAACATGAATTGCTCTCCATTAGCAGAAATGGACCTCTGGGATCAAGAGCAAAGTGTTGGCAGAGAGCAACATTAGGCCTTCTCCCTATGGTGGGCTCCAAGGAGCTTGTAGACTTGCCTCATTTGGGGCTTCCTCTCAAATGGGGTCTTTCTCCTCTTTTCCTTTTTGTGTTCAGGCTGTACACAGGCCTTCCTCGCTCTTCCTTCCACCCTTGCTACCTGCTCCAGCAGCTGGTTTTTGCTGTCTCTCCAACAGCCTGTCCCTGGGGTCTCACCGGCTGCTGGGGGTTTCTTTCTCTTTTGCTTCATAGTAGCAGGTGATAAAGCCCAAAGAGAATGTACCCCAGGGAACTGTGCCTAGTAAATTGTTGAATTGGAGAAGATCATTTTACAGAGCAGGGAAGTGAATGGTTCAAATCACAGGGCTGCTGAGGAGCAGCTGATGGAGTCAGACTGAGGACCCACACCCCAGGATCCTGCCATGTCCCCTTGCTCAGTAGATCCCAAAATGTTTAAGAGCCAATTTTGGTGATGCTGCCTGGTTTAACAGACCTGGGCAGACCAGAGGAGCCACAGTAGCAGAGCTGGAGGTATAACCTCCCCAGCTACACAGATGCTTTAACTGTTGGATGGCTTGGTGCTCTTGGAGCAATGGCTGGCCTGGGCTCTCCATGCTGCGAGTGGCAAGGTGCTCAGTCCAGCTGGCTGGGTGCACAGGTCCACAGGTCATGTTCACCAGCTGCTCTTCAATTGTGCTTCTGCATTTGGGGGCAGGTTGCCTTGACCATTCCTAGTCTGGCATTGGGGTGTGCAGGAGCCCAGTTTCAAATTCCCCCAGCCCTGATCATGGCTGATCTTTTTAGAAAATTTGCGTCGAAGGGCAAAGTCTCTGCATAGTTTAGCAGCAGCTGTTTTGCCTGATTTATTGGCTGTTGCAAAGGCCTGTGCAAATGTAGCAAAGTGGTCTATTACGGCAAGATATATCCAGTGCTCCCTGCCTTGTGGATGACTGATGCCCTGATCCGGCAGCTTATTTAACACCTGTTCAGTTTTAAGCACGTGGGCCTGACCCTTTGAAGTCCTCTGGGAGCAGTGGCAGAGCTCATGTGCTCATGGTTTGAGTGTGTGCTTCAATATTTGCATGAATTTGGGTCCCAGTGGGGCTTAGCTTTGAAAACAGCAAGGGGAAGAACAGAAACTGATCTCCGTGAAGACTTACTCACTTACAGGGTGCAGAGAATTGGGTAGGATTAGGGTACACTTGGACAGAGGCTCATCTCTTCATGCCAGTGTGGGGCAGGGTCATGGCTGTGCTCACAGACAGTAAAATCTCAGAGAAATGGGGTATGAAAACCCACAGAAGCAGGACTAGCACAGTGCAGAGAAGGGCTGGCAACTGGGTAAAACCTAAAACACCTTACACAGGGCCCTGCCAACAACTTTTATTCCTAATGAGTGAAAATGAAGCAAAACCAAGACTATCCATTTTTTATTCTCGCTTCCATTCTGGATAAGGAGGTTTCTGGATGCAGGGTTGATGAGAGATGGGGCTTTTGGTAGCCAAATAGCCCAGGATGCAAGAACAAGGCATGCTTTGAGTCTTTTTTTTTTTTTTTTTTTCTCAAAACTTACAGAGCTTTCTGGCCTGGTTGTACCTACCATTGCTGGCTGCCCACCATCTTATTCTCAGGAAAATTTTTAATGTATAGTGAGAAACCGCTTTGTCCCTTCCCCAAACCCTCTTTTGGGAATATTGCTTTAAAACTCCAAAATATCTCACTGTGGTAAATTCTCCAGAGGAAATGGGGATGGAACAGAAACAACCTGAAACACTTTGTTTCTCCAGTGCTGTGTTCTTCATTTCAAAGTGGCATTTTCCATTTTTTAAAATGGCCAGAACTTTAAGAAGGGCAGAAAAAGTTGCAGGAGGGGCAAGTTGTTAAAAAAAGAGTTGGAGCCACTGCAAGTCCTGGAGTCAGCAATAAAGAAAGTGTGTTCTCAACAGGGAAATGAGAACAACCTGACCCTGTCACCCAGCTGCAAAGTGGACTACCATTTTCCAGCAATGATGCCTGGTGTTGTGACAGCTCTTAATTAAGTTCCCTGTTAATGATCTGGGAAGAAGCTGTTTCATTCCTGAAGCCTGTAGGTGGTAGTAAAGGCAGGAACAGATAGTGAAATGACACCAAAATATTTAGCACCCGGTTTCGTTCCCAGTGGGAGCTGGATGGAGCCCATGGGAATGCTGACCTGGGGTTTGAAATAACAGACAAAGGTCAGCTTGGGAAAACACAGCTGATCTGCAAAAGGGAAAGTAACAGATGGGCTCCATCAGCTTCATTCCAGCTCTTAACCCAAAATACCCAACGGGAGCTTGGCTTGTCGTGGGGGAAAGAATCCTGATCCATTTTCACCTGCTTCACTTTTCATATGAGTAGCCACCTCTTCCCTTGTGAGCTTAAAGAAAAACAAGTTGGCTTTTTTCAAAGGGAATAAATAGAATTAAATTATATCATGGTTTTTTTCAGTCCAGGTTAGTTCAGCTAGTGTTGGAGTGGGGAAACATCACACTGGGGCACAGCCATGAGTAGGAGAGATTGTCCTGGGGAAGATGATGATATGGTTTGGGACTGAACACTGATGTCCAGAAGGAAGAATCAGCCTGGGAACACCCTGAGCAGCTCTGCCTATCATCCAAGTAGAGTTACAAGGGTCATTTCCAGGCCTATGACCTGAAAGCCACTGGCATGATTGGAAGACATTCAGGAAAAGCTATGAAAACAAGCAGAGGTGCAAAGGGAAAGATTTACAAGGAAAGATTAAAGGAGCTAACTGCAAGAGCTTAGCCTAATGATGACTCACTGAGGACACGATGATAGCTTGCAAATATCTGAGGGGTATTAGCACTAGAAGCCAGTCCTGGGGGGATGAAAGGATATAATTTAGAGGGACAGGCAGTAGGGAAGAGAGGCAAAATAGAAAAGGAGCTTCAAGAAAGCTTCCAGAGAACCAGGAGCATTAAGAAATGGGATGCACTCATCCAGGCAATGGTGGGACACACCCTGGGACCCACAAATAGTCTGAACAAGGTGCTGGGATGTGTGCTGGGCAGCACACCTGATGTGAGGGGCAAGACTGAGCTCACAGGCTTCTCACCTTGCTGGCCCATATGACCCCTGGTGTGATGGTCTGGCACGTGTCTGGGGAGCAATAAAAGACCAGGCACAAGAGGCAAGCATTCATGGAAGTGCTGGGGTCCTGCACTGGGCATGGCTGGAAGATGGATAAATCTGTGCCTTAGCTCCACTCACATGTCAATTGGGGTACACAGTTCAGGCTTTTGATGTCCAACTCTGCCTCCTTTGCTGGTGCCCTCCATATCTTCTGCATCTCTCACACAGCTCCCCAGTGCCAGCTCTGCCATCACTGCTCAGGCTCAGGCACAAGGCTCAGGCACCCGTTGCTCTCATCGTACCCCTGGGCTCTCCCTGCACCCCATCTTTCCTCTCAGCCCCTTCTAGGGGAGCTCTGCACATCCCACAAGCCATGGAAGGGCTGATCTTTCCCACCTCTGCTATTCCAGCCCTCTGTCTTTCCAAGACAAGAATTCCCAACCAGTAGCACACACAGGCACCTTTCATTTTTTTTTGTGATACTGAATATCCACTGGCAGCAGGTTCTGAGGAGAATAAACACCCTTAAGCCACCTCCCCACATGTCCCCATGCATCCTAGCAGTGCCAGATACAAGGTCACCTCCGGAGATGAGGTCCACGTGGCACAGAGATGTGCCAGCCCCATCAGCTGATGCAAACACGGTTCCTGCTCCCAGGGAGCAGTGCCAGGTGAGGATGCAGCTGACTGCAGAAAAGGAAGGGGACAGGAGAGCAGGGGAAGGATGATTGCAGGGCCTGACCTTACATTTGGACCCTTCAGAAGCTCTGACAAGGTTGCTCACCATATGGATCCCCAAGGAGGGGTCTGGCTCTCCCTTCTGCATCTCTCCCAGGAAGGGATGAAGCTCCAGACACAGGAACCCCTCAATCACCTCTTGCTCCCATCCCATCCCATATACAGCTGGGCTGGCAGGTCCTCCTTGCAAAAGGCCCCTCAGCATTTCTCCAAACAGAGAGACCCTTCCAACCCTGCCAAGACCGTGACTCTTCAGAGGTGACGATGAGTGGGTACAGCCCAAGGGAGCAGGGCTGCAAGCGGCATGTCACAGAGGTGGCAGTGAAAGCATGATGAATCGCCTGGTGTCTCTGCTGCTGGACAATCAAAGAATTCCTCCAACTGGTTGGATTTATCCAGAAGTGACATGCATCTGGGCTGGGGGCAGGGAGAGGGGACTGACAAGGGACTCTCCTTATGATAACAGCTGGGACCAGGCCTAAACATGATTAATTAACATTGTAAAAAAAAGGAAAGAGCAAGACAGAAAGAGAGCAACAGAGAGAGGAAACAAAAACCCAAGTCACAGACACAATTAAGATTTATGGGCCCAGAAGAATGACAAGAGTGGGGATGGAAGAGAAGGAGGGAAGGAGAAAGAGTGCCAAGGAGGTAGATTACAATTTAATGCTTCTTCATGCTCAAAAATTATAAGAAGGGGCTGAGTGTCAGTCCCTGGGGTGAGGACTGCTGGAGCTTGGCTGGGCAGGAGTGAGGAGGTGGAGGGGGGTGTAGGCTTGCTGTACTTTTTTGGAGGGGAACGTGTTCTAAGCAGGATGCCACCGGAGGAATGTACAGGCATGATTTATAGCCTGCAGGACAGGCTGCCTGGCCACACTGTGCCAGCGCTTGTTTGGCTTGCAAGGCCTCAGCACCATGGGACCCCTAGCAGTGTGGGGTGAGGGGGGTGCCAGCTCCATCCTTTCAGCTCTGCCCACTCTGAAAATGGCTCCTGGGAAGAAAGGGCTTAGAAAGGCAACAGGGCAGGATCAAAATTGGTTTTGAGCAGAACCAAAGCACCGTGGCGAGGCGCCCACTGCCCAAAGACTTTCTCTAGAGGAAGCCAAGGTTGAAAACGAGAGGGAACAGGAGATGGGACAGGTGACCCAATTTGGATGAAATAGGAACCGGCTGGGATCTCCTCCCAAAACTGCCGACCAACCCAGAATTGCTCTACCCCCCTCAACTCACCCGTAATTTATGGAACAGAGGGTACATGATCCCAAACAGCCCTTTCACATCTCTGTCTAAGAGCTGTCTTGTACCAGCTAGAGCTGTGACATGGCATTGACATTTTCCTTCTGCCTCTCTGAATTTCTGTGCAACTGCCAATGGCTTCACTTTTTCTCCTTCTTTTTTTCCTTCGAATGACTGGCTGGGAGCAACCCGTCCTCTCTCTCTCCCAAAATCAGCTTTCAAAGCCAGATTTTGTTAAATGTGCTGGGCTTTCCAAAAACCAGAACAAACCCCTGGTTGTAATTTTTTGTTTATTTTGCCTTGCTGAGACTCAAATTGGACACGAGGGCTTTGCAGAATTATAAATAAATAACAAGGGGGTTTCTACTGAAGTGAAAAGTTTCCACAAAGGGCTTGGTTTGCTTTAAGAAGTGTTTTGTCCAAAACGTCAGCCAGCTCCATCAGCGTTTGCTGCAGACGCTCAGAGCTCATGAGCAGGGTTGTCCTTTGCCCTTCCCTACTAAGTCATCAGCGTCACCAGCTCTGTTGTCTCTCATCTCACAAGGAAAATAAGGTGATGACTCCACTGACTCCATCCAAATAACACCTTGTTGCTTGCCCCAAAACCGCTCATGGCATGCAAAGCACCACCCTTCCAGGATCTCTGCGTGCCCTCTGACCAGCTTGGCTGCCGCAGTGGGCAGCAGATGTGAGACGTGGAGAGCCAAGGGGTTGAAATCTAGTAAAGTGGAGGATTGCTGCTGCCTTGTGCCCATGATCTGTGTCCCTGGGTAACTCCAACCACGCTGCAAACTAGCAAAGGGAAACTAGCTTCACACCTCAGAGCTCTACAGACCTTTCTGACGATGTGCGATTCACACGGTGTTTGAGGGAGACAGGGACCAGCAACCTTCTCTGTTTCCCCCAGTCCTTCTATGTTCATGCCTGTCTCGGGGTGCAGAAGTTCAGTGCAATGGTCTTGGTGGCTGATCAGCCTACACAGTGTCACAGATGGAACAGAGGCAAATAGAGACTCAGGAGTATCCTGTATCTGGCCCAGAGGAGACAATGCACTTGAGGGAAGCATGTTAATCCTGGCTACTTCGCTACAGCGCTTTATGCCATGCAGAAAGGGATCAGCAAACAAGGCACCAAGAGAATGGCATCAAATTGTTGTCAGAAAGTGGGAAAACTGTGGAATAAGGAAAAGTTTGGGGTGTTTGGTTTCACTACAGCAGATGGGAAAGTAAATTAATATGAGGAATTTGGGAATTTACAGCGGAACCTTGACTGGACCCACCATCCATCTGGGATGCCCTTCATCCATCCCTCCATCCATGGATCTTCTGTGAACCACCCATATATCCGTTTATCTTCCTCTTCCTGCCTGCAGTAATTGTTGGCACATGGCATTGCACAGAGGAAACCAGCTGCAGAGCACAATGTCAATTTGTATCGGTACTAATTCCCCAGGAATGATGCTTCGTGGTCTTACAGGCTTTCTAGTTGCTCTTTATGCATTAACTGTTTGCATGTAGCAGAACAGCCACCTCAGCATTTCCATGGCGTGGGGCCTGCTCAGAGAAGAGCATCTCGCCCAATCTGCTCCTCGTTAACTCAGGACACAGAGAAGCAGGGAGGGTGGTGGTGAGGCCAGCAAACCTGGAGCAAACAGAGAAGAGAGGGAAGCAGAGGGGCAGGGGTTGGGTGTAGGCTGATAGGAGATATGTGGTGGGGAGAGGTGAGGACAGGAGAAATTGCAGGGAAATGGGCAAGAGGGAGAGGAGCAAAGAATCGGGCAGCTGCAGTGCTGGGAGCAGATGCGCTCATGCTGTGCATGAGTGTCTTGAAGGGGTCCCTCAGGGAAAACAGGGGCTGGGAGAGGTAATAAGAGAGGCAGCAAGATCCAGCCTCTGCATCCCTTGGAGGTGAGCTCCCCAGCCTGGCAGGCTGCTCTGTCCCATGCTGCTCCTCAGCCCTCACAGCATTTTTCCAGCTGTCTCCCCTCTCCAGGCCAGACTCTGGGGTTTCATCAGAAAAATGGCAGAAGATTGTATTCCAAAGTGGTGCATCCATAGTAATGTCCCATTGCGCTCCTGGAGTCACTGTGGGCAACAGTGGCTGGCATGCTGATAGTGCATTGCTCCCACAATAAATGAGGTGGATGGCATCCTGGCCCAGGTGGTTATCCTCTCTTTGTGGTACTGGGATGATGCCCTGATGCCATGTCCAGTTCAGGAAGGTGGTGGGAAAGCTGGGTAGGGTCTGGTGGCAGGAGTCAGCAAGGAGCCAGCAGACCAGTCCTGTGCTGCAGGAGAAGATTTTTATTGCATTACCCAAGTGTATCCCTGTGTTTCTGTACCTTGGACCAGCCTTGCAAAAAACCTCAGAGTTGTTATTTGTTTGAGGCAAACGTGAAACATCTCTGCCCCTTTGCTGGGATCTATCCTCAGATGCCCCTTAAGGCCTCTTACATCTGAACCAAAATGCTTCACACTGATGAGCTTGGGAGAGGGACCCAGGTGCCCTGCTCTGAGCTCACGATTTGCTCTGTTTGGGCAAGTCATTAACAGATTTTTTCCTAATGTTTTGGATCAAGGCACCTTTCCCTTTGCCTCCCTCTTTTGCCACAGCACAGGTCACATTGGTGCTAGCTTGGCTGCTCCTGAGTGATAGGCTACATAGGCCAGGGGAATCCTCTGGATCCCAAACCCCATAGGATCCAGGGAACACATGCTGAGAGGGGCTAGAGGGTGGTCTACATGCTGGAGCCTACGAGGTTTCCATCTTCTTTGGAAATGTAGAGGTTGACACGTTCTTGTTGTCTGGCATTGGCATCATCACGTGGCACTGGGGTACAGAGTCAAGCTCCTTGTGTCACCCCTGTGAGCTCTGTTGTTCGGTTCCCCTGAAACCCCCTTGAATTCTATGTTGCAAGGCTGGGAGAAGACATGGCAACTCCCTCTGCTATTTTGTACACAGTTTTCTCTTTTTGCTTCACATTTGCCCCTTCCCTGCCCTCTCCTATGCTCCTACAAGGGAAAGTTTTTCCAGTCTCCTCATCAGAGGCTCAGCCAGACACATCCAGGCAGGAAAAGCTGCAGTTTCAGGATCCCTGTAGGG